>NW_027553869.1:0-28143 GCF_045843805.1 Urocitellus parryii
CCTATATGGATACATGTAGTTGGAACTCTAAATCAAACACGGTTTGTGGTAGCTCTTTGAAACTTGGCACAATAATGTAGTTCCACGTTCTATTGCTATGGTTTGTGTCCTATTGAAGTAGCCCCAAGCAGAGACTGATGAGAATCACTTTCATTGAAAGGGGTTGCCGAGCTTCCAAAAAACTATGAAGATTCCTGATATCTCAGCAAACCTTTTTTCACCCAATCTTGATGATACTGGCAGGTAATGATCAGTACACCAATCCCACTTGGCTCACCAAATTTCGTTCTTCTCGGTTAAACCGTTCCTTTGCAGGAACCGTTTTCATGTTTAGGTTTCACTCTGTTTTCTCCTATATGGATACATGTAGTTGGAACTCTAAATCAAACACGGTTTGTGCTAGCTCTTTGAAACTTGGCACAATAATGTAGTTCCAATTTCTATCGCTATGGTTTGTGTCCTATTGAAGTAGCCCCAAGCAGAGACTGAGGAGAATCACTTTCATTGAAAGGGGTTGCCAAGCTTCCAAAAAACTACGAGTTTCATGAAATCTCAGCAAACCTTTTTTCACCCAATCTTGATGATACTTGCAGGTAATGATCAGTACACCAATCCCACTTGGCTCACCAAATTTCGTTCATCTCGTTTAAACCGTTCCTTTGCAGGAACCGTTTTCATGTTTAGGTTTCACTCTGTTTTCTCCTATATAGATACATGTAGTTGGAACTCTAAATCAAACACGGTTTGCGCTAGCTCTTTGAAACTTGGCACAATAATGTAGTTCCAAGTTCTATCGCTATGGTTTGTGCCCTATTGAAGTAGCCCCAAGCAGAGACTGACGAGAATCACTTTCATTGAAAGGGGTTGCAAAGCTTCCAAAAAACTACGAGTTTCCTGAAATCTCAGCATACATTTTTTCACCCAATCTTGATGATACTTGCAGGCAATGATCAGTACACGAATCCCAATTGGCTCACCAAATTTCGTTCTTCTCGGTTAAACCCTTCCTTTGCAGGAACCGTTTTCATGTTTAGGTTTCACTCTGTTTTCTCCTATATGGATACATGTAGTTGGAACTCTAATCAAACACGGTTTGTGGTAGCTCTTTGAAACTTGGCACAATAATGTAGTTCCAAGTTCTATCGCTATGATTTGTGTCCTACTGAAGTAAGCCCCAAGCAGAGACTGACGAGAATCACTTTCATTGAAAGGGTTGCCAGCTTCCAAAAAACTACGAGTTTCCTGAAATCTCAGCAAACCTTTTTTCACCCAATCTTGATGATACTTGCAGGTAATGATCAGTACACCAATCCCACTTGGCTCACCAAATTTCGTTCTTCTCGGTAAAACCGTTCCTTTGCAGGAACCGTTTTCATGTTTAGGTTTCACTCTGTTTTCTCCTATATGGATACATGTAGTTGGAACTCTAAATCAAACACGGTTTGTGCTAGCTCTTTGAAACTTGGCACAATAATGGCGTTCCAAGTTCTATCGCTATGGTTTGTGTCCTATTGAAGTAGCCCCAAGCCAGAGACTGACGAGAATCACTTTCATTGAAAGGGGTTGCAAAGCTTCCAAAAACTACGAGTTTCCTGAAATCTCAGCAAACCTTTTTTCACCCAATCTTGATGATACTTGCAGGTAAATGATCAGTACACCAATCCCACTTGGCTCACCAAATTTCGTTCTTCTCGGTTAAACCGTTCCTTTGCAGGAACCGTTTTCATGTTTAGGTTTCACTCTGTTTTCTCCTATATAGATACATGTAGTTGGAACTCTAAATCAAACACGGTTTGTGCTAGCGCTTTGAAACTTGGCACAATAATGTAGTTCCAAGTTCTATCGCTATGGTTTGTGTCCTATTGAAGTAGCCCCAAGCAGAGACTGACGAGAATCACTTTCATTGAAAGGGGTTGCCAAGCTTCCAAAAAAGTACGAGTTTCCTGAAATCTCAGGAAACCTTTTTCACCCAATCTTGATGATACTTGCAGGTAAGGGTCAGTACACCAATCCCACTTGGCTCACCAAATTTCGTTCTCTCGGTTAAACCGTTCCTTTGCAGGAACCGTTTTCATGTTTCGGTTTCACTCTGTTTTCTCCTATATGGAAACATGTAGTTGGAACTGTAAATCAAAAACGGTTTGTGCTAGCTCTTTGAAACTTGGCACAATAATGTAGTTCCAAGTTCTATCGCTATGGTTTGTGTCCTATTAAAGTAGCCCCAAGCAGAGACTGACGAGAATCACTTTCATTCAAAGGGGTTGCCAAGCTTAAAAAACTACGAGTTTCTTGAAATCTCAGCAAACCTTTTTTCACCCAATCTTGATGATACTTGCAGGTAATGATCAGTACACCAATCCCACTTGGCTCACCAAATTTCGTTCTTCTCGGTTAAACCGTTCCTTTGCAGGAACCGTTTTCATGTTTAGGTTTCACTCTGTTTTCTCCTATATGGAAACCTGTAGTTGGAACTGTAAATCAAAAACGGTTTGTGCTAGCTCTTTGAAACTTGGCACAATAATGTAGTTCCAAGTTCTATCGCTATGGTTTGTGTCCTGTTGAAGTAGCCCCCAGCAGATCCTTAGGAGAATCATTTCATTGAAAGGGGTTGCAAGCTTCCAAAAACTACGAGTTTCCTGAAATCTCAGCAAACCTTTTTTCACCCAATCTTGATGATACTTGCAGGTAATGATCAGTACACCAATCCCACTTGGCTCACCAAATTTCGCTCTTCTCGGTTAAACCGTTCCTTTGCAGGAACCGTTTTCATGTTTAGGTTTCACTCTGTTTTTCTCCTATATGGATACATGTAGTTGGAACTCTAAATCAAACACGGTTTGTGCTAGCTCTTTGAAACTTGGCACAATAATGGAGTTCCAAGTTCTCTCGCTATGGTTTGTTTCCTATTGATGTAGCCCCAAGCAGAGCTGACGAGAATCACTTTCATTGAAAGGGGTTGCAAAGCTTCCAAAAAACTACGAGTTTCCTGAAATCTCAGCAAACCTTTTTTCACCCAATCTTGATGATACTTGCAGGTAATGATCAGTACACCCATCCCACTTGGCTCACCAAATTTCGTTCTTCTCGGTTAAACGTTCCTTTGCAGGAACCGTTTTCATGTTTAGGTTTCACTCTGTTTTCTCCTATATAGATACATGTAGTTGGAACTCTAAATCAAACCGGTTTGTGCTAGCTCTTTGAAACTTGGCACAATAATGTAGTTCCAAGTTCTATCACTATGGTTTGTGTCCTATTGAAGTAGCCCCAAGCAGAGACTGACGAGAATCACTTTCATTGAAAGGGTTGCCAAGTTCCAAAAAACTACGAGTTTCCTGAAATCTCAGCAAACCTTTTTTCACCCAATATTGATGATACTTGCAGGTCATGATCAGTACACCAATCCCACTTGGCTCACCAAATTTCGTTCTTCTCGGTTAAACCGTTCCTTTTGCAGGAACCGTTTTCCATGTTTAGGTTTCACTCTGTTTTCTCCTATATGGATACATGTAGTTGGAACTCTAAATCAAACACGGTTTGTGCTAGCTCTTTGAAACTTGGCACAATAATGGCGTTCCAAGTTCTATCGCTATGGTTTGTGTCCTATTGAAGTAGCCCCAAGCAGAGACTGACGAGAATCACTTTCATTGAAAGGGGTTGCAAAGCTTCCAAAAAACTACGAGTTTCCTGAAATCTCAGCAAACCTTTTTTCACCCAATCTTGATGATACTTGCAGGTAATGATCAGTACACCAATCCCACTTGGCTCACCAAATTTCGTTCTTCTCGGTTAAACCGTTCCTTTGCAGGTACCGTTTTCATGTTTAGGTTCACTCTGTTTTTCTCCTATATAGATACATGTAGTTGGAACTCTAAATCAAACACGGTTTGTGCTAGCGCTTTGAAACTTGGCACAATAATGTAGTTCCAAGTTCTATCGCTATGGTTTGTGTCCTAATGAAGTAGCCCCAAGCAGAGACTGACGAGAATCACTTTCATTGAAAGGGGTTGCCAAGCTTCCAAAAAGTACGAGTTTCTGAAATCTCAGGAAACCTTTTTTCACCCAATCTTGATGATACTTGCAGGTAAGGGTCAGTACACCAATCCCCACTTGGCTCACCAAATTTCGTTCTCTCGGTTAAAACCGTTCCTTTGCAGGACCGTTTTCATGTTTAGGTTTCACTCTGTTTTCTCCTATATGGAAACATGTAGTTGGAACTGTAAATCAAAAACGGTTTGTGCTAGCTCTTTGAAACTTGGCACAATAATGTAGTTCCAAGTTCTATCGCTAGGTTTGTGTCCTATTAAAGTAGCCCCAAGCAGAGACTGACGAGAATCACTTTCATTCAAAGGGGTTGCCAAGCTTAAAAACTACGAGTTTCTTGAAAATCTCAGCAAACCTTTTTTCACCCAATCTTGATGATACTTGGCAGGTAATGATCAGTACACCAATCCCACTTGGCTCACCAAATTTCGTTCTTCTCGGTTAAACCGTTCCTTTGCAGGAACCGTTTTCATGTTTAGGTTTCACTCTGTTTTCTCCTATATGGAAACCTGTAGTTGGAACTGTAAATCAAAAACGGTTTGTGCTAGCTCTTTGAAACTTGGCACAATAATGTAGTTCCAAGTTCTATCGCTATGGTTTGTGTCCTATTGAAGTAGCCCCCAGCAGATCCTTAGGAGAATCACTTTCATTGAAAGGGGTTGCAAGCTTCCAAAAACTACGAGTTTCCTGAAATCTCAGCAAACCTTTTTTCACCCAATCTTGATGATACTTGCAGGTAATGATCAGTACACCAATCCCACTTGGCTCACCAAATTTCGCTCTTCTCGGTTAAACCGTTCCTTTGCAGGAACCGTTTTCATGTTTAGGTTTCACTCTGTTTTCTCCTATATGGATACATGTAGTTGGAACTCTAAATCAAACACGGTTTGTGCTAGCTCTTTGAAACTTGGCACAATAATGTAGTTCCACGTTCTATTGCTATGGTTTGTGTCCTATTGAAGTAGCCCCAAGCAGAGACTGATGAGAATCACTTTCATTGAAAGGGGTTGCCGAGCTTCCAAAAAACTATGAGATTCCTGATATCTCAGCAAATCTTTTTTCACCCAATCTTGATGATACTGGCAGGTAATGATCAGTACACCAATCCCACTTGGCTCACCAAATTTCGTTCTTCTCGGTTAAACCGTTCCTTTGCAGGAACCGTTTTCATGTTTAGGTTTCACTCTGTTTTCTCCTATATGGATACATGTAGTTGGAACTCTAAATCAAACACGGTTTGTGCTAGCTCTTTGAAACTTGGCACAATAATGTAGTTCCAATTTCTATCGCTATGGTTTGTGTCCTATTGAAGTAGCCCCAAGCAGAGACTGAGGAGAATCACTTTCATTGAAAGGGGTTGCCAAGCTTCCAAAAAACTACGAGTTTCATGAAATCTCAGCAAACCTTTTTTCACCCAATCTTGATGATACTTGCAGGTAATGATCAGTACACCAATCCCACTTGGCTCACCAAATTTCGTTCATCTCGTTTAAACCGTTCCTTTGCAGGAACCGTTTTCATGTTTAGGTTTCACTCTGTTTTCTCCTATATAGATACATGTAGTTGGAACTCTAAATCAAACACGGTTTGCGCTAGCTCTTTGAAACTTGGCACAATAATGTAGTTCCAAGTTCTATCGCTATGGTTTGTGCCCTATTGAAGTAGCCCCAAGCAGAGACTGACGAGAATCACTTTCATTGAAAGGGGTTGCAAAGCTTCCAAAAAACTACGAGTTTCCTGAAATCTCAGCATACATTTTTTCACCCAATCTTGATGATACTTGCAGGCAATGATCAGTACACGAATCCCAATTGGCTCACCAAATTTCGTTCTTCTCGGTTAAACCCTTCCTTTGCAGGAACCGTTTTCATGTTTAGGTTTCACTCTGTTTTCTCCTATATGGATACATGTAGTTGGAACTCTAAATCAAACACGGTTTGTGGTAGCTCTTTGAAACTTGGCACAATAATGTAGTTCCAAGTTCTATCGCTATGATTTGTGTCCTACTGAAGTAGCCCCAAGCAGAGACTGACGAGAATCACTTTCATTGAAAGGGGTTGCCAAGCTTCCAAAAAACTACGAGTTTCCTGAAATCTCAGCAAACCTTTTTTCACCCAATCTTGATGATACTTGCAGGTAATGATCAGTACACCAATCCCACTTGGCTCACCAAATTTCGTTCTTCTCGGTTAAACCGTTCCTTTGCAGGAACCGTTTTCATGTTTAGGTTTCACTCTGTTTTCTCCTATATGGATACATGTAGTTGGAACTCTAAATCAAACACGGTTTGTGCTAGCTCTTTGAAACTTGGCACAATAATGGCGTTCCAAGTTCTATCGCTATGGTTTGTGTCCTATTGAAGTAGCCCCAAGCAGAGACTGACGAGAATCACTTTCATTGAAAGGGGTTGCAAAGCTTCCAAAAAACTACGAGTTTCCTGAAATCTCAGCAAACCTTTTTTCACCCAATCTTGATGATACTTGCAGGTAATGATCAGTACACCAATCCCACTTGGCTCACCAAATTTCGTTCTTCTCGGTTAAACCGTTCCTTTGCAGGAACCGTTTTCATGTTTAGGTTTCACTCTGTTTTCTCCTATATAGATACATGTAGTTGGAACTCTAAATCAAACACGGTTTGTGCTAGCGCTTTGAAACTTGGCACAATAATGTAGTTCCAAGTTCTATCGCTATGGTTTGTGTCCTATTGAAGTAGCCCCAAGCAGAGACTGACGAGAATCACTTTCATTGAAAGGGGTTGCCAAGCTTCCAAAAAAGTACGAGTTTCCTGAAATCTCAGGAAACCTTTTTTCACCCAATCTTGATGATACTTGCAGGTAAGGGTCAGTACACCAATCCCACTTGGCTCACCAAATTTCGTTCTCTCGGTTAAACCGTTCCTTTGCAGGAACCGTTTTCATGTTTAGGTTTCACTCTGTTTTCTCCTATATGGAAACATGTAGTTGGAACTGTAAATCAAAAACGGTTTGTGCTAGCTCTTTGAAACTTGGCACAATAATGTAGTTCCAAGTTCTATCGCTATGGTTTGTGTCCTATTAAAGTAGCCCCAAGCAGAGACTGACGAGAATCACTTTCATTCAAAGGGGTTGCCAAGCTTAAAAAACTACGAGTTTCTTGAAATCTCAGCAAACCTTTTTTCACCCAATCTTGATGATACTTGCAGGTAATGATCAGTACACCAATCCCACTTGGCTCACCAAATTTCGTTCTTCTCGGTTAAACCGTTCCTTTGCAGGAACCGTTTTCATGTTTAGGTTTCACTCTGTTTTCTCCTATATGGAAACCTGTAGTTGGAACTGTAAATCAAAAACGGTTTGTGCTAGCTCTTTGAAACTTGGCACAATAATGTAGTTCCAAGTTCTATCGCTATGGTTTGTGTCCTATTGAAGTAGCCCCCAGCAGATCCTTAGGAGAATCACTTTCATTGAAAGGGGTTGCAAGCTTCCAAAAACTACGAGTTTCCTGAAATCTCAGCAAACCTTTTTTCACCCAATCTTGATGATACTTGCAGGTAATGATCAGTACACCAATCCCACTTGGCTCACCAAATTTCGCTCTTCTCGGTTAAACCGTTCCTTTGCAGGAACCGTTTTCATGTTTAGGTTTCACTCTGTTTTCTCCTATATGGATACATGTAGTTGGAACTCTAAATCAAACACGGTTTGTGCTAGCTCTTTGAAACTTGGCACAATAATGGAGTTCCAAGTTCTCTCGCTATGGTTTGTTTCCTATTGAAGTAGCCCCAAGCAGAGACTGACGAGAATCACTTTCATTGAAAGGGGTTGCAAAGCTTCCAAAAAACTACGAGTTTCCTGAAATCTCAGCAAACCTTTTTTCACCCAATCTTGATGATACTTGCAGGTAATGATCAGTACACCAATCCCACTTGGCTCACCAAATTTCGTTCTTCTCGGTTAAACCGTTCCTTTGCAGGAACCGTTTTCATGTTTAGGTTTCACTCTGTTTTCTCCTATATAGATACATGTAGTTGGAACTCTAAATCAAACACGGTTTGTGCTAGCTCTTTGAAACTTGGCACAATAATGTAGTTCCAAGTTCTATCACTATGGTTTGTGTCCTATTGAAGTAGCCCCAAGCAGAGACTGACGAGAATCACTTTCATTGAAAGGGGTTGCCAAGCTTCCAAAAAACTACGAGTTTCCTGAAATCTCAGCAAACCTTTTTTCACCCAATATTGATGATACTTGCAGGTCATGATCAGTACACCAATCCCACTTGGCTCACCAAATTTCGTTCTTCTCGGTTAAACCGTTCCTTTGCAGGAACCGTTTTCATGTTTAGGTTTCACTCTGTTTTCTCCTATATGGATACATGTAGTTGGAACTCTAAATCAAACACGGTTTGTGCTAGCTCTTTGAAACTTGGCACAATAATGGCGTTCCAAGTTCTATCGCTATGGTTTGTGTCCTATTGAAGTAGCCCCAAGCAGAGACTGACGAGAATCACTTTCATTGAAAGGGGTTGCAAAGCTTCCAAAAAACTACGAGTTTCCTGAAATCTCAGCAAACCTTTTTTCACCCAATCTTGATGATACTTGCAGGTAATGATCAGTACACCAATCCCACTTGGCTCACCAAATTTCGTTCTTCTCGGTTAAACCGTTCCTTTGCAGGAACCGTTTTCATGTTTAGGTTTCACTCTGTTTTCTCCTATATAGATACATGTAGTTGGAACTCTAAATCAAACACGGTTTGTGCTAGCGCTTTGAAACTTGGCACAATAATGTAGTTCCAAGTTCTATCGCTATGGTTTGTGTCCTATTGAAGTAGCCCCAAGCAGAGACTGACGAGAATCACTTTCATTGAAAGGGGTTGCCAAGCTTCCAAAAAAGTACGAGTTTCCTGAAATCTCAGGAAACCTTTTTTCACCCAATCTTGATGATACTTGCAGGTAAGGGTCAGTACACCAATCCCACTTGGCTCACCAAATTTCGTTCTCTCGGTTAAACCGTTCCTTTGCAGGAACCGTTTTCATGTTTAGGTTTCACTCTGTTTTCTCCTATATGGAAACATGTAGTTGGAACTGTAAATCAAAAACGGTTTGTGCTAGCTCTTTGAAACTTGGCACAATAATGTAGTTCCAAGTTCTATCGCTATGGTTTGTGTCCTATTAAAGTAGCCCCAAGCAGAGACTGACGAGAATCACTTTCATTCAAAGGGGTTGCCAAGCTTAAAAAACTACGAGTTTCTTGAAATCTCAGCAAACCTTTTTTCACCCAATCTTGATGATACTTGCAGGTAATGATCAGTACACCAATCCCACTTGGCTCACCAAATTTCGTTCTTCTCGGTTAAACCGTTCCTTTGCAGGAACCGTTTTCATGTTTAGGTTTCACTCTGTTTTCTCCTATATGGAAACCTGTAGTTGGAACTGTAAATCAAAAACGGTTTGTGCTAGCTCTTTGAAACTTGGCACAATAATGTAGTTCCAAGTTCTATCGCTATGGTTTGTGTCCTATTGAAGTAGCCCCCAGCAGATCCTTAGGAGAATCACTTTCATTGAAAGGGGTTGCAAGCTTCCAAAAACTACGAGTTTCCTGAAATCTCAGCAAACCTTTTTTCACCCAATCTTGATGATACTTGCAGGTAATGATCAGTACACCAATCCCACTTGGCTCACCAAATTTCGCTCTTCTCGGTTAAACCGTTCCTTTGCAGGAACCGTTTTCATGTTTAGGTTTCACTCTGTTTTCTCCTATATGGATACATGTAGTTGGAACTCTAAATCAAACACGGTTTGTGCTAGCTCTTTGAAACTTGGCACAATAATGTAGTTCCACGTTCTATTGCTATGGTTTGTGTCCTATTGAAGTAGCCCCAAGCAGAGACTGATGAGAATCACTTTCATTGAAAGGGGTTGCCGAGCTTCCAAAAAACTATGAGTTTCCTGATATCTCAGCAAACCTTTTTTCACCCAATCTTGATGATACTGGCAGGTAATGATCAGTACACCAATCCCACTTGGCTCACCAAATTTCGTTCTTCTCGGTTAAACCGTTCCTTTGCAGGAACCGTTTTCATGTTTAGGTTTCACTCTGTTTTCTCCTATATGGATACATGTAGTTGGAACTCTAAATCAAACACGGTTTGTGCTAGCTCTTTGAAACTTGGCACAATAATGTAGTTCCAATTTCTATCGCTATGGTTTGTGTCCTATTGAAGTAGCCCCAAGCAGAGACTGAGGAGAATCACTTTCATTGAAAGGGGTTGCCAAGCTTCCAAAAAACTACGAGTTTCATGAAATCTCAGCAAACCTTTTTTCACCCAATCTTGATGATACTTGCAGGTAATGATCAGTACACCAATCCCACTTGGCTCACCAAATTTCGTTCATCTCGTTTAAACCGTTCCTTTGCAGGAACCGTTTTCATGTTTAGGTTTCACTCTGTTTTCTCCTATATAGATACATGTAGTTGGAACTCTAAATCAAACACGGTTTGCGCTAGCTCTTTGAAACTTGGCACAATAATGTAGTTCCAAGTTCTATCGCTATGGTTTGTGCCCTATTGAAGTAGCCCCAAGCAGAGACTGACGAGAATCACTTTCATTGAAAGGGGTTGCAAAGCTTCCAAAAAACTACGAGTTTCCTGAAATCTCAGCATACATTTTTTCACCCAATCTTGATGATACTTGCAGGCAATGATCAGTACACGAATCCCAATTGGCTCACCAAATTTCGTTCTTCTCGGTTAAACCCTTCCTTTGCAGGAACCGTTTTCATGTTTAGGTTTCACTCTGTTTTCTCCTATATGGATACATGTAGTTGGAACTCTAAATCAAACACGGTTTGTGGTAGCTCTTTGAAACTTGGCACAATAATGTAGTTCCAAGTTCTATCGCTATGATTTGTGTCCTACTGAAGTAGCCCCAAGCAGAGACTGACGAGAATCACTTTCATTGAAAGGGGTTGCCAAGCTTCCAAAAAACTACGAGTTTCCTGAAATCTCAGCAAACCTTTTTTCACCCAATCTTGATGATACTTGCAGGTAATGATCAGTACACCAATCCCACTTGGCTCACCAAATTTCGTTCTTCTCGGTTAAACCGTTCCTTTGCAGGAACCGTTTTCATGTTTAGGTTTCACTCTGTTTTCTCCTATATGGATACATGTAGTTGGAACTCTAAATCAAACACGGTTTGTGCTAGCTCTTTGAAACTTGGCACAATAATGGCGTTCCAAGTTCTATCGCTATGGTTTGTGTCCTATTGAAGTAGCCCCAAGCAGAGACTGACGAGAATCACTTTCATTGAAAGGGGTTGCAAAGCTTCCAAAAAACTACGAGTTTCCTGAAATCTCAGCAAACCTTTTTTCACCCAATCTTGATGATACTTGCAGGTAATGATCAGTACACCAATCCCACTTGGCTCACCAAATTTCGTTCTTCTCGGTTAAACCGTTCCTTTGCAGGAACCGTTTTCATGTTTAGGTTTCACTCTGTTTTCTCCTATATAGATACATGTAGTTGGAACTCTAAATCAAACACGGTTTGTGCTAGCGCTTTGAAACTTGGCACAATAATGTAGTTCCAAGTTCTATCGCTATGGTTTGTGTCCTATTGAAGTAGCCCCAAGCAGAGACTGACGAGAATCACTTTCATTGAAAGGGGTTGCCAAGCTTCCAAAAAAGTACGAGTTTCCTGAAATCTCAGGAAACCTTTTTTCACCCAATCTTGATGATACTTGCAGGTAAGGGTCAGTACACCAATCCCACTTGGCTCACCAAATTTCGTTCTCTCGGTTAAACCGTTCCTTTGCAGGAACCGTTTTCATGTTTAGGTTTCACTCTGTTTTCTCCTATATGGAAACATGTAGTTGGAACTGTAAATCAAAAACGGTTTGTGCTAGCTCTTTGAAACTTGGCACAATAATGTAGTTCCAAGTTCTATCGCTATGGTTTGTGTCCTATTAAAGTAGCCCCAAGCAGAGACTGACGAGAATCACTTTCATTCAAAGGGGTTGCCAAGCTTAAAAAACTACGAGTTTCTTGAAATCTCAGCAAACCTTTTTTCACCCAATCTTGATGATACTTGCAGGTAATGATCAGTACACCAATCCCACTTGGCTCACCAAATTTCGTTCTTCTCGGTTAAACCGTTCCTTTGCAGGAACCGTTTTCATGTTTAGGTTTCACTCTGTTTTCTCCTATATGGAAACCTGTAGTTGGAACTGTAAATCAAAAACGGTTTGTGCTAGCTCTTTGAAACTTGGCACAATAATGTAGTTCCAAGTTCTATCGCTATGGTTTGTGTCCTATTGAAGTAGCCCCCAGCAGATCCTTAGGAGAATCACTTTCATTGAAAGGGGTTGCAAGCTTCCAAAAACTACGAGTTTCCTGAAATCTCAGCAAACCTTTTTTCACCCAATCTTGATGATACTTGCAGGTAATGATCAGTACACCAATCCCACTTGGCTCACCAAATTTCGCTCTTCTCGGTTAAACCGTTCCTTTGCAGGAACCGTTTTCATGTTTAGGTTTCACTCTGTTTTCTCCTATATGGATACATGTAGTTGGAACTCTAAATCAAACACGGTTTGTGCTAGCTCTTTGAAACTTGGCACAATAATGGAGTTCCAAGTTCTCTCGCTATGGTTTGTTTCCTATTGAAGTAGCCCCAAGCAGAGACTGACGAGAATCACTTTCATTGAAAGGGGTTGCAAAGCTTCCAAAAAACTACGAGGTTCCTGAAATCTCAGCAAACCTTTTTTCACCCAATCTTGATGATACTTGCAGGTAATGATCAGTACACCAATCCCACTTGGCTCACCAAATTTCGTTCTTCTCGGTTAAACCGTTCCTTTGCAGGAACCGTTTTCATGTTTAGGTTTCACTCTGTTTTCTCCTATATAGATACATGTAGTTGGAACTCTAAATCAAACACGGTTTGTGCTAGCTCTTTGAAACTTGGCACAATAATGTAGTTCCAAGTTCTATCACTATGGTTTGTGTCCTATTGAAGTAGCCCCAAGCAGAGACTGACGAGAATCACTTTCATTGAAAGGGGTTGCCAAGCTTCCAAAAAACTACGAGTTTCCTGAAATCTCAGCAAACCTTTTTTCACCCAATATTGATGATACTTGCAGGTCATGATCAGTACACCAATCCCACTTGGCTCACCAAATTTCGTTCTTCTCGGTTAAACCGTTCCTTTGCAGGAACCGTTTTCATGTTTAGGTTTCACTCTGTTTTCTCCTATATGGATACATGTAGTTGGAACTCTAAATCAAACACGGTTTGTGCTAGCTCTTTGAAACTTGGCACAATAATGTAGTTCCAAGTTCTATCGCTATGGTTTGTGTCCTATTGAAGTAGCCCCAAGCAGAGACTGACGAGAATCACTTTCATTGAAAGGGGTTGCAAAGCTTCCAAAAAACGACGAGTTTCCTGAAATCTCAGCAAACCTTTTTTCACCCAATCTTGATGATACTTGCAGGTAATGATCAGTACACCAATCCCACTTGGCTCACCAAATTTCGTTCTTCTCGGTTAAACCGTTCCTTTGCAGGAACCGTTTTCATGTTTAGGTTTCACTCTGTTTTCTCCTATATAGATACATGTAGTTGGAACTCTAAATCAAACACGGTTTGTGCTAGCGCTTTGAAACTTGGCACAATAATGTAGTTCCAAGTTCTATCGCTATGGTTTGTGTCCTATTGAAGTAGCCCCAAGCAGAGACTGACGAGAATCACTTTCATTGAAAGGGGTTGCCAAGCTTCCAAAAAAGTACGAGTTTCCTGAAATCTCAGGAAACCTTTTTTCACCCAATCTTGATGATACTTGCAGGTAAGGGTCAGTACACCAATCCCACTTGGCTCACCAAATTTCGTTCTCTCGGTTAAACCGTTCCTTTGCAGGAACCGTTTTCATGTTTAGGTTTCACTCTGTTTTCTCCTATATGGAAACATGTAGTTGGAACTGTAAATCAAAAACGGTTTGTGCTAGCTCTTTGAAACTTGGCACAATAATGTAGTTCCAAGTTCTATCGCTATGGTTTGTGTCCTATTAAAGTAGCCCCAAGCAGAGACTGACGAGAATCACTTTCATTCAAAGGGGTTGCCAAGCTTAAAAAACTACGAGTTTCTTGAAATCTCAGCAAACCTTTTTTCACCCAATCTTGATGATACTTGCAGGTAATGATCAGTACACCAATCCCACTTGGCTCACCAAATTTCGTTCTTCTCGGTTAAACCGTTCCTTTGCAGGAACCGTTTTCATGTTTAGGTTTCACTCTGTTTTCTCCTATATGGAAACCTGTAGTTGGAACTGTAAATCAAAAACGGTTTGTGCTAGCTCTTTGAAACTTGGCACAATAATGTAGTTCCAAGTTCTATCGCTATGGTTTGTGTCCTATTGAAGTAGCCCCCAGCAGATCCTTAGGAGAATCACTTTCATTGAAAGGGGTTGCAAGCTTCCAAAAACTACGAGTTTCCTGAAATCTCAGCAAACCTTTTTTCACCCAATCTTGATGATACTTGCAGGTAATGATCAGTACACCAATCCCACTTGGCTCACCAAATTTCGCTCTTCTCGGTTAAACCGTTCCTTTGCAGGAACCGTTTTCATGTTTAGGTTTCACTCTGTTTTCTCCTATATGGATACATGTAGTTGGAACTCTAAATCAAACACGGTTTGTGCTAGCTCTTTGAAACTTCGCACAATAATGGAGTTCCAAGTTCTCTTGCTATGGTTTGTTTCCTATTGAAGTAGCCCCAAGCAGAGACTGACGAGAATCACTTTCATTGAAAGGGGTTGCAAAGCTTCCAAAAAACTACGAGTTTCCTGAAATCTCAGCAAACCTTTTTTCACCCAATCTTGATGATACTTGCAGGTAATGATCAGTACACCAATCCCACTTGGCTCACCAAATTTCGTTCTTCTCGGTTAAACCGTTCCTTTGCAGGAACCGTTTTCATGTTTAGGTTTCACTCTGTTTTCTCCTATATAGGTACATGTAGTTGGAACTCTAAATCAAACACGGTTTGTGCTAGCTCTTTGAAACTTGGCACAATAATGTAGTTCCAAGTTCTATCGCTATGGTTTGTGTCCTATTAAAGTAGCCCCAAGCAGAGACTGATGAGAATCACTTTCATTCAAAGGGGTTGCCAAGCTTAAAAAACTACGAGTTTCTTGAAATCTCAGCAAACCTTTTTTCACCCAATCTTGATGATACTTGCCGGTAATGATCAGTACACCAATCCCACTTGGCTCACCAAATTTCGTTCTTCTCGGTTAAACCTTTCCTTTGCAGGAACCGTTTTCATGTTTAGGTTTCACTCTGTTTTCTCCTATATGGAAACATGTAGTTGGAACTGTAAATCAAAAACGGTTTGTGCTAGCTCTTTGAAACTTGGCACAATAATGTAGTTCCAAGTTCTATCGCTATGGTTTGTGTCCTATTAAAGTAGCCCCAAGCAGAGACTGACGAGAATCACTTTCATTGAAAGGGGTTGCCAAGCTTAAAAAACTACGAGTTTCTTGAAATCTCAGCAAACCTTTTTTCACCCAATCTTGATGATACTTGCAGGTAATGATCAGTACACCAATCCCACTTGGCTCAACAAATTTCGTTCTTCTCGGTTAAACCGTTCCTTTGCAGGAACCGTTTTCATGTTTAGGTTTCACTCTGTTTTCTCCTATATAGATACATGTAGTTGGAACTCTAAATCAAACACGGTTTGCGCTAGCTCTTTGAAACTTGGCACAATAATGTAGTTCCAAGTTCTATCGCTATGGTTTGTGTCCTATTGAAGTAGCCCCAAGCAGAGACTGACGAGAATCACTTTCATTGAAAGGGGTTGCCAAGCTTCCAAAAAACTACGAGTTTCCTGAAATCTCAGGAAACCTTTTTTCACCCAATCTTGATGATACTTGCAGGCAATGATCAGTACATGAATCCCACTTGGCTCACGAAATTTCGTTCTTCTCGGTTAAACCGTTCCTTTGCAGGAACCGTTTTCATGTTTAGGTTTCACTCTGTTTTCTCCTATATAGATACATGTAGTTGGAACAATAAATCAAACACGGTTTGCGCTAGCTCTTTGAAACTTGGCACAATAATGTAGTTCCAAGTTCTATCGCTATGGTTTGTGCCCTATTGAAGTAGCCCCAAGCAGAGACTGACGAGAATCACTTTCATTGAAAGGGGTTGACAAGCTTCCAAAAAACTACGAGTTTCCTGAAATCTCAGCATACATTTTTTCACCCAATCTTGATGATACTTGCAGGCAATGATCAGTACACGAATCCCAATTGGCTCACCAAATTTCGTTCTTCTCGGTTAAACCCTTCCTTTGCAGGAACCGTTTTCATGTTTAGGTTTCACTCTGTTTTCTCCTATATGGATACATGTAGTTGGAACTCTAAATCAAACACGGTTTGTGGTAGCTCTTTGAAACTTGGCACAATAATGTAGTTCCAAGTTCTATCGCTATGATTTGTGTCCTACTGAAGTAGCCCCAAGCAGAGACTGACGAGAATCACTTTCATTGAAAGGGGTTGCCAAGCTTCCAAAAAACTACGAGTTTCCTGAAATCTCAGCAAACCTTTTTTCACCCAATCTTGATGATACTTGCAGGTAATGATCAGTACACCAATCCCACTTGGCTCACCAAATTTCGTTCTTCTCGGTTTAACCGTTCCTTTGCAGGAACCGTTTTCATGTTTAGGTTTCACTCTGTTTTCTCCTATATAGATACATGTATTTGGAACTCTAAATCAAACACGGTTTGTGCTAGCTCTTTGAAACTTGGCACAATAATGTAGTTCCAAGTTCTATCGCTATGGTTTGTGTCCTATTAAAGTAGCCCCAAGCAGAGACTGACGAGAATCACTTTCATTCAAAGGGGTTGTCAAGCTTAAAAAACTACGAGTTTCTTGAAATCTCAGCAAACCTTTTTTCACCCAATCTTGATGATACTTGCAGGTAATGATCAGTACACCAATCCCACTTGGCTCACCAAATTTCGTTCTTCTCGGTTTAACCGTTCCTTTGCAGGAACCGTTTTCATGTTTAGGTTTCACTCTGTTTTCTCCTATATGGATACATGTAGTTGGAACTCTAAATCAAATACGGTTTGTGCTAGCTCTTTGAAACTTGGCACAATAATGTAGTTCCAAGTTCTATCGCTATGGTTTGTGTCCTATTAAACTAGCCCCAAGCAGAGACTGACGAGAATCACTTTCATTGAAAGGGGTTGCCAAGCTTACAAAAAACTACGAGTTTCATGAAATCTCAGCAAACCTTTTTTCATCCAATCTTGATGATACTTGCAGGTAATGATCAGTACACCAATCCCACTTGGCTCACCAAATTTCGTTCATCTCGTTTAAACCGTTCCTTTGCAGGAACCGTTTTCATGTTTAGGTATCACCCTGTTTTCTCCTATATAGATACATGTAGTTGGAACTCTAAATTAAACACGGTTTGTGCTAGCTCTTTGAAAATTGGCATATTAATGTAGTTCCAAGTTCTATCGCTATGGTTTGTGTCCTATTGAAGTAGCCTCAAGCAGAAACTGACGAGAATCACTTTCATTGAAAGGGGTTGAAAGCTTCCAAAAAACTACGAGTTTCCTGAAATCTCAGCATACATTTTTTCACCCAATCGTGATGATACTTGCAGGCAATGATCAGTACACGAATCCAAAATGGCTCACCAAATTTCGTTCTTCTCGGATAAACCGTTCCTTTGCAGGAACCGTTTTCATGTTTAGGTTTCACTCTGTTTTCTCCTATATGGATACATGTAGTTGGAACTCTAAATCAAACACGGTTTGTGGTAGCACTTTGAAACTTGGCACAATAATGTAGTTCCAAGTTCTATCGCTATGGTTTGTGTCCTATTGAAGTAGCCCCAAGTAGAGACTGACGAGAATCACTTTCATTGAAAGGGGTTGCCGAGCTTCCAAAAAACTATGAGTTTCCTGATATCTCAGCAAACCTTTTTTCACCCAATCTTGATGATACTGGCAGGTAATGATCAGTACACCAATCCCACTTGGCTCACCAAATTTCGTTCTTCTCGGTTAAACCGTTCCTTTGCAGGAACCGTTTTCATGTTTAGGTTTCACTCTGTTTTCTCCTATATGGATACATGTAGTTGGAACTCTAAATCAAACACGGTTTGGGCTAGCTCTTTGAAACTTGGCACAATAATGTAGTTCCAAGTTCTATCGCTATGGCATGTGTCCTATTGAAGTAGCCCCAAGCAGAGACTGACGAGAATCACTTTCATTCAAAGGGGTTGCCAAGCTTAAAAAACTACGAGTTTCTTGAAATCTCAGCAAACCTTTTTTCACCCAATCTTGATGATACTTGCAGGTAATGATCAGTACACCAATCCCACTTGGCTCACCAAATTTCGTTCTTCTCGGTTAAACCGTTCCTTTGCAGGAACCGTTTTCATGTTTAGGTTTCACTCTGTTTTCTCCTATATGGAAACCTGTAGTTGGAACTGTAAATCAAAAACGGTTTGTGCTAGCTCTTTGAAACTTGGCACAATAATGTAGTTCCAAGTTCTATCGCTATGGTTTGTGTCCTATTGAAGTAGCCCCCAGCAGATCCTTAGGAGAATCACTTTCATTGAAAGGGGTTGCAAGCTTCCAAAAACTACGAGTTTCCTGAAATCTCAGCAAACCTTTTTTCACCCAATCTTGATGATACTTGCAGGTAATGATCAGTACACCAATCCCACTTGGCTCACCAAATTTCGCTCTTCTCGGTTAAACCGTTCCTTTGCAGGAACCGTTTTCATGTTTAGGTTTCACTCTGTTTTCTCCTATATGGATACATGTAGTTGGAACTCTAAATCAAACACGGTTTGTGCTAGCTCTTTGAAACTTGGCACAATAATGGAGTTCCAAGTTCTCTCGCTATGGTTTGTTTCCTATTGAAGTAGCCCCAAGCAGAGACTGACGAGAATCACTTTCATTGAAAGGGGTTGCAAAGCTTCCAAAAAACTACGAGGTTCCTGAAATCTCAGCAAACCTTTTTTCACCCAATCTTGATGATACTTGCAGGTAATGATCAGTACACCAATCCCACTTGGCTCACCAAATTTCGTTCTTCTCGGTTAAACCGTTCCTTTGCAGGAACCGTTTTCATGTTTAGGTTTCACTCTGTTTTCTCCTATATAGATACATGTAGTTGGAACTCTAAATCAAACACGGTTTGTGCTAGCTCTTTGAAACTTGGCACAATAATGTAGTTCCAAGTTCTATCACTATGGTTTGTGTCCTATTGAAGTAGCCCCAAGCAGAGACTGACGAGAATCACTTTCATTGAAAGGGGTTGCCAAGCTTCCAAAAAACTACGAGTTTCCTGAAATCTCAGCAAACCTTTTTTCACCCAATATTGATGATACTTGCAGGTCATGATCAGTACACCAATCCCACTTGGCTCACCAAATTTCGTTCTTCTCGGTTAAACCGTTCCTTTGCAGGAACCGTTTTCATGTTTAGGTTTCACTCTGTTTTCTCCTATATGGATACATGTAGTTGGAACTCTAAATCAAACACGGTTTGTGCTAGCTCTTTGAAACTTGGCACAATAATGTAGTTCCAAGTTCTATCGCTATGGTTTGTGTCCTATTGAAGTAGCCCCAAGCAGAGACTGACGAGAATCACTTTCATTGAAAGGGGTTGCAAAGCTTCCAAAAAACGACGAGTTTCCTGAAATCTCAGCAAACCTTTTTTCACCCAATCTTGATGATACTTGCAGGTAATGATCAGTACACCAATCCCACTTGGCTCACCAAATTTCGTTCTTCTCGGTTAAACCGTTCCTTTGCAGGAACCGTTTTCATGTTTAGGTTTCACTCTGTTTTCTCCTATATAGATACATGTAGTTGGAACTCTAAATCAAACACGGTTTGTGCTAGCGCTTTGAAACTTGGCACAATAATGTAGTTCCAAGTTCTATCGCTATGGTTTGTGTCCTATTGAAGTAGCCCCAAGCAGAGACTGACGAGAATCACTTTCATTGAAAGGGGTTGCCAAGCTTCCAAAAAAGTACGAGTTTCCTGAAATCTCAGGAAACCTTTTTTCACCCAATCTTGATGATACTTGCAGGTAAGGGTCAGTACACCAATCCCACTTGGCTCACCAAATTTCGTTCTCTCGGTTAAACCGTTCCTTTGCAGGAACCGTTTTCATGTTTAGGTTTCACTCTGTTTTCTCCTATATGGAAACATGTAGTTGGAACTGTAAATCAAAAACGGTTTGTGCTAGCTCTTTGAAACTTGGCACAATAATGTAGTTCCAAGTTCTATCGCTATGGTTTGTGTCCTATTAAAGTAGCCCCAAGCAGAGACTGACGAGAATCACTTTCATTCAAAGGGGTTGCCAAGCTTAAAAAACTACGAGTTTCTTGAAATCTCAGCAAACCTTTTTTCACCCAATCTTGATGATACTTGCAGGTAATGATCAGTACACCAATCCCACTTGGCTCACCAAATTTCGTTCTTCTCGGTTAAACCGTTCCTTTGCAGGAACCGTTTTCATGTTTAGGTTTCACTCTGTTTTCTCCTATATGGAAACCTGTAGTTGGAACTGTAAATCAAAAACGGTTTGTGCTAGCTCTTTGAAACTTGGCACAATAATGTAGTTCCAAGTTCTATCGCTATGGTTTGTGTCCTATTGAAGTAGCCCCCAGCAGATCCTTAGGAGAATCACTTTCATTGAAAGGGGTTGCAAGCTTCCAAAAACTACGAGTTTCCTGAAATCTCAGCAAACCTTTTTTCACCCAATCTTGATGATACTTGCAGGTAATGATCAGTACACCAATCCCACTTGGCTCACCAAATTTCGCTCTTCTCGGTTAAACCGTTCCTTTGCAGGAACCGTTTTCATGTTTAGGTTTCACTCTGTTTTCTCCTATATGGATACATGTAGTTGGAACTCTAAATCAAACACGGTTTGTGCTAGCTCTTTGAAACTTCGCACAATAATGGAGTTCCAAGTTCTCTTGCTATGGTTTGTTTCCTATTGAAGTAGCCCCAAGCAGAGACTGACGAGAATCACTTTCATTGAAAGGGGTTGCAAAGCTTCCAAAAAACTACGAGTTTCCTGAAATCTCAGCAAACCTTTTTTCACCCCAATCTTGATGATACTTGCAGGTAATGATCAGTACACCAATCCCACTTGGCTCACCAAATTTCGTTCTTCTCGGTTAAACCGTTCCTTTGCAGGAACCGTTTTCATGTTTAGGTTTCACTCTGTTTTCTCCTATATAGGTACATGTAGTTGGAACTCTAAATCAAACACGGTTTGTGCTAGCTCTTTGAAACTTGGCACAATAATGTAGTTCCAAGTTCTATCGCTATGGTTTGTGTCCTATTAAAGTAGCCCCAAGCAGAGACTGATGAGAATCACTTTCATTCAAAGGGGTTGCCAAGCTTAAAAAACTACGAGTTTCTTGAAATCTCAGCAAACCTTTTTTCACCCAATCTTGATGATACTTGCCGGTAATGATCAGTACACCAATCCCACTTGGCTCACCAAATTTCGTTCTTCTCGGTTAAACCTTTCCTTTGCAGGAACCGTTTTCATGTTTAGGTTTCACTCTGTTTTCTCCTATATGGAAACATGTAGTTGGAACTGTAAATCAAAAACGGTTTGTGCTAGCTCTTTGAAACTTGGCACAATAATGTAGTTCCAAGTTCTATCGCTATGGTTTGTGTCCTATTAAAGTAGCCCCAAGCAGAGACTGACGAGAATCACTTTCATTGAAAGGGGTTGCCAAGCTTAAAAAACTACGAGTTTCTTGAAATCTCAGCAAACCTTTTTTCACCCAATCTTGATGATACTTGCAGGTAATGATCAGTACACCAATCCCACTTGGCTCAACAAATTTCGTTCTTCTCGGTTAAACCGTTCCTTTGCAGGAACCGTTTTCATGTTTAGGTTTCACTCTGTTTTCTCCTATATAGATACATGTAGTTGGAACTCTAAATCAAACACGGTTTGCGCTAGCTCTTTGAAACTTGGCACAATAATGTAGTTCCAAGTTCTATCGCTATGGTTTGTGTCCTATTGAAGTAGCCCCAAGCAGAGACTGACGAGAATCACTTTCATTGAAAGGGGTTGCCAAGCTTCCAAAAAACTACGAGTTTCCTGAAATCTCAGGAAACCTTTTTTCACCCAATCTTGATGATACTTGCAGGCAATGATCAGTACATGAATCCCACTTGGCTCACGAAATTTCGTTCTTCTCGGTTAAACCGTTCCTTTGCAGGAACCGTTTTCATGTTTAGGTTTCACTCTGTTTTCTCCTATATAGATACATGTAGTTGGAACAATAAATCAAACACGGTTTGCGCTAGCTCTTTGAAACTTGGCACAATAATGTAGTTCCAAGTTCTATCGCTATGGTTTGTGCCCTATTGAAGTAGCCCCAAGCAGAGACTGACGAGAATCACTTTCATTGAAAGGGGTTGACAAGCTTCCAAAAAACTACGAGTTTCCTGAAATCTCAGCATACATTTTTTCACCCAATCTTGATGATACTTGCAGGCAATGATCAGTACACGAATCCCAATTGGCTCACCAAATTTCGTTCTTCTCGGTTAAACCCTTCCTTTGCAGGAACCGTTTTCATGTTTAGGTTTCACTCTGTTTTCTCCTATATGGATACATGTAGTTGGAACTCTAAATCAAACACGGTTTGTGGTAGCTCTTTGAAACTTGGCACAATAATGTAGTTCCAAGTTCTATCGCTATGATTTGTGTCCTACTGAAGTAGCCCCAAGCAGAGACTGACGAGAATCACTTTCATTGAAAGGGGTTGCCAAGCTTCCAAAAAACTACGAGTTTCCTGAAATCTCAGCAAACCTTTTTTCACCCAATCTTGATGATACTTGCAGGTAATGATCAGTACACCAATCCCACTTGGCTCACCAAATTTCGTTCTTCTCGGTTTAACCGTTCCTTTGCAGGAACCGTTTTCATGTTTAGGTTTCACTCTGTTTTCTCCTATATAGATACATGTATTTGGAACTCTAAATCAAACACGGTTTGTGCTAGCTCTTTGAAACTTGGCACAATAATGTAGTTCCAAGTTCTATCGCTATGGTTTGTGTCCTATTAAAGTAGCCCCAAGCAGAGACTGACGAGAATCACTTTCATTCAAAGGGGTTGTCAAGCTTAAAAAACTACGAGTTTCTTGAAATCTCAGCAAACCTTTTTTCACCCAATCTTGATGATACTTGCAGGTAATGATCAGTACACCAATCCCACTTGGCTCACCAAATTTCGTTCTTCTCGGTTTAACCGTTCCTTTGCAGGAACCGTTTTCATGTTTAGGTTTCACTCTGTTTTCTCCTATATGGATACATGTAGTTGGAACTCTAAATCAAATACGGTTTGTGCTAGCTCTTTGAAACTTGGCACAATAATGTAGTTCCAAGTTCTATCGCTATGGTTTGTGTCCTATTAAACTAGCCCCAAGCAGAGACTGACGAGAATCACTTTCATTGAAAGGGGTTGCCAAGCTTACAAAAAACTACGAGTTTCATGAAATCTCAGCAAACCTTTTTTCATCCAATCTTGATGATACTTGCAGGTAATGATCAGTACACCAATCCCACTTGGCTCACCAAATTTCGTTCATCTCGTTTAAACCGTTCCTTTGCAGGAACCGTTTTCATGTTTAGGTATCACCCTGTTTTCTCCTATATAGATACATGTAGTTGGAACTCTAAATTAAACACGGTTTGTGCTAGCTCTTTGAAAATTGGCATATTAATGTAGTTCCAAGTTCTATCGCTATGGTTTGTGTCCTATTGAAGTAGCCTCAAGCAGAAACTGACGAGAATCACTTTCATTGAAAGGGGTTGAAAGCTTCCAAAAAACTACGAGTTTCCTGAAATCTCAGCATACATTTTTTCACCCAATCGTGATGATACTTGCAGGCAATGATCAGTACACGAATCCAAAATGGCTCACCAAATTTCGTTCTTCTCGGATAAACCGTTCCTTTGCAGGAACCGTTTTCATGTTTAGGTTTCACTCTGTTTTCTCCTATATGGATACATGTAGTTGGAACTCTAAATCAAACACGGTTTGTGGTAGCACTTTGAAACTTGGCACAATAATGTAGTTCCAAGTTCTATCGCTATGGTTTGTGTCCTATTGAAGTAGCCCCAAGTAGAGACTGACGAGAATCACTTTCATTGAAAGGGGTTGCCGAGCTTCCAAAAAACTATGAGTTTCCTGATATCTCAGCAAACCTTTTTTCACCCAATCTTGATGATACTGGCAGGTAATGATCAGTACACCAATCCCACTTGGCTCACCAAATTTCGTTCTTCTCGGTTAAACCGTTCCTTTGCAGGAACCGTTTTCATGTTTAGGTTTCACTCTGTTTTCTCCTATATGGATACATGTAGTTGGAACTCTAAATCAAACACGGTTTGGGCTAGCTCTTTGAAACTTGGCACAATAATGTAGTTCCAATTTCTATCGCTATGGTTTGTGTCCTATTAAAGTAGCCCCAAGCAGAGACTGAGGAGAATCACTTTCATTGAAAGGGGTTGCCAAGCTTCCAAAAAACTACGAGTTTCATGAAATCTCAGCAAACCTTTTTTCACCCAATCTTGATGATACTTGCAGGTAATGATCAGTACACCAATCCCACTTGGCTCACCAAATTTCGTTCATCTCGTTTAAACCGTTCCTTTGCAGGAACCGTTTTCATGTTTAGGTTTCACTCTGTTTTCTCCTATATAGATACATGTAGTTGGAACTCTAAATCAAACACGGTTTGCGCTAGCTCTTTGAAACTTGGCACAATAATGTAGTTCCAAGTTCTATCGCTATGGTTTGTGCCCTATTGAAGTAGCCCCAAGCAGAGACTGACGAGAATCACTTTCATTGAAAGGGGTTGACAAGCTTCCAAAAAACTATGAGTTTCCTGAAATCTCAGCATACATTTTTTCACCCAATCTTGATGATACTTGCAGGCAATGATCAGTACACGAATCCCAATTGGCTCACCAAATTTCGTTCTTCTCGGTTAAACCCTTCCTTTGCAGGAACCGTTTTCATGTTTAGGTTTCACTCTGTTTACTCCTATATGGATACATGTAGTTGGAACTCTAAATCAAACACGGTTTGTGGTAGCTCTTTGAAACTTGGCACAATAATGTAGTTCCAAGTTATATCGCTATGATTTGTGTCTTACTGAAGTAGCCCCAAGCAGAGACTGACGAGAGAATCACTTTCATTGAAAGGGGTTGCCAAGCTTCCAAAAAACTACGAGTTTCCTGAAATCTCAGCAAACCTTTTTTCACCCAATCTTGATGATACTTGCAGGTAATGATCAGTACACCAATCCCACTTGGCTCACCAAATTTCGTTCTTCTCGGTTAAACCGTTCCTTTGCAGGAACCGTTTTCATGTTTAGGTTTCACTCTGTTTTCTCCTATATGGATACATGTAGTTGGAACTCTAAATCAAACACGGTTTGTGCTAGCTCTTTGAAACTTGGCACAATAATGGAGTTCCAAGTTCTATCGCTATGGTTTGTGTCCTATTGAAGTAGCCCCAAGCAGAGACTGACGAGAATCACTTTCATTCAAAGGGGTTGCCAAGCTTAAAAAACTACGAGTTTCTTGAAATCTCAGCAAACCTTTTTTCACCCAATCTTGATGATACTTGCAGGTAATGATCAGTACACCAATCCCACTTGGCTCACCAAATTTCGTTCTTCTCGGTTAAACCTTTCCTTTGCAGGAACCGTTTTCATGTTTAGGTTTCACTCTGTTTTCTCCTATATGGAAACATGTAGTTGGAACTGTAATCAAAAACGGTTTGTGCTAGCTCTTTGAAACTTGGCACAATAATGTAGTTCCAAGTTCTATCGCTATGGTTTGTGTCCTATTAAAGTAGCCCCAAGCAGAGACTGACGAGAATCACTTTCATTGAAAGGGGTTGCCAAGCTTAAAAAACTACGAGTTTCTTGAAATCTCAGCAAACCTTTTTTCACCCAATCTTGATGATACTTGCAGGTAATGATCAGTACACCAATCCCACTTGGCTCAACAAATTTCGTTCTTCTCGGTTAAACCGTTCCTTTGCAGGAACCGTTTTCATGTTTAGGTTTCACTCTGTTTTCTCCTATATAGATACATGTAGTTGGAACAATAAATCAAACACGGTTTGCGCTAGCTCTTTGAAACTTGGCACAATAATGTAGTTCCAAGTTCTATCGCTATGGTTTGTGTCCTATTGAAGTAGCCCCAAGCAGAGACTGACGAGAATCACTTTCATTGAAAGGGGTTGACAAACTTCCAAAAAACTACGAGTTTCCTGAAATCTCAGCATACATTTTTTCACCCAATCTTGATGATACTTGCAGGCAATGATCAGTACACGAATCCCAATTGGCTCACCAAATTTCGTTCCTCTCGGATAAACCGTTCCTTTGCAGGAACCGTTTTCATGTTTAGGTTTCACTCTGTTTTCTCCTATATGGATACATGTAGTTGGAACTCTAAATCAAACACGGTTTGTGGTAGCTCTTTGAAACTTGGCACAATAATGTAGTTCAAAGTTCTATCGCTATGGTTTGTGTCCTATTGAAGTAGCCCCAAGTAGAGACTGACGAGAATCACTTTCATTGAAAGGGGTTGCCGAGCTTCCAAAAAACTATGAGTTTCCTGATATCTCAGCAAACCTTTTTTCACCCAATCTTGATGATACTGGCAGGTAATGATCAGTACACCAATCCCACTTGGCTCACCAAATTTCGTTCTTCTCGGTTAAACCGTTCCTTTGCAGGAACCGTTTTCATGTTTAGGTTTCACTCTGTTTTCTCCTATATGGATACATGTAGTTGGAACTCTAAATCAAACACGGTTTGGGCTAGCTCTTTGAAACTTGGCACAATAATGTAGTTCCAATTTCTATCGCTATGGTTTGTGTCCTATTAAAGTAGCCCCAAGCAGAGACTGAGGAGAATCACTTTCATTGAAAGGGGTTGCCAAGCGTCCAAAAAACTACGAGTTTCATGAAATCTCAGCAAACCTTTTTTCACCCAATCTTGATGATACTTGCAGGTAATGATCAGTACACCAATCCCACTTGGCTCACCAAATTTCGTTCATCTCGTTTAAACCGTTCCTTTGCAGGAACCGTTTTCATGTTTAGGTTTCACTCTGTTTTCTCCTATATAGATACATGTAGTTGGAACTCTAAATCAAACACGGTTTGCGCTAGCTCTTTGAAACTTGGCACAATAATGTAGTTCCAAGTTCTATCGCTATGGTTTGTGCCCTATTGAAGTAGCCCCAAGCAGAGACTGACGAGAATCACTTTCATTGAAAGGGGTTGACAAGCTTCCAAAAAACTACGAGTTTCCTGAAATCTCAGCATACATTTTTTCACCCAATCTTGATGATACTTGCAGGCAATGATCAGTACACGAATCCCAATTGGCTCACCAAATTTCGTTCTTCTCGGTTAAACCCTTCCTTTGCAGGAACCGTTTTCATGTTTAGGTTTCACTCTGTTTACTCCTATATGGATACATGTAGTTGGAACTGTAAATCAAAAACGGTTTGTGCTAGCGCTTTGAAACTTGGCACAATAATGTAGTTCCAAGTTCTATCGCTATGGTTTGTGTCCTATTGAAGTAGCCCCAAGCAGAGACTGACGAGAATCACTTTCATTGAAAGGGGTTGCCAAGCTTCCAAAAAAGTACGAGTTTCCTGAAATCTCAGGAAACCTTTTTTCACCCAATCTTGATGATACTTGCAGGTAAGGGTCAGTACACCAATCCCACTTGGCTCACCAAATTTCGTTCTCTCGGTTAAACCGTTCCTTTGCAGGAACCGTTTTCATGTTTAGGTTTCACTCTGTTTTCTCCTATATGGAAACATGTAGTTGGAACTGTAAATCAAAAACGGTTTGTGCTAGCTCTTTGAAACTTGGCACAATAATGTAGTTCCAAGTTCTATCGCTATGGTTTGTGTCCTATTGAAGTAGCCCCAAGAAGAGACTGACGAGAATCACTTTCATTGAAAGGGGTTGCCAAGCTTCCAAAAAACTACGAGTTTCCTGAAATCTCA
>NW_027553870.1:0-28125 GCF_045843805.1 Urocitellus parryii
TGCGAGTTTCCTGAAATCTCAGCAAACATTTTTTCACCCAATCTTGATGATACTTCCATTTAATGATCAGTACACCAATCCCACTTGGCTCACCAAATTTCGTTCTTCTAGGTTAAACCGTTCCTTTGCAGTAACCGTTTTCATGTTTAGGTTTCACTCTGTTTTCTCCTATATGGATACATGTAGTTGGAACTCTAAATCAAACACGGTTTGTGCTAGCTCTTTGAAACTTGGCACAATAATGTAGTTCCAAGATCGATCGCAATGGTTTGTGTGCTATTGAAGTAGCCCCAAGCAGAGACTGACGAGAATCCCTTTCATTGAAAGGGGTTGCCAAGCTTCCAAAAAACTGCGAGTTTCCTGAAATCTCAGCAAACATTTTTTCACCCAATCTTGATGATACTTCCATTTAATGATCAGTACACCAATCCCACTTGGCTCACCAAATTTCGTTCTTCTAGGTTAAACCGTTCCTTTGCAGTAACCGTTTTCATGTTTAGGTTTCACTCTGTTTTCTCCTATATGGATACATGTAGTTGGAACTCTAAATCAAACACGGTTTGTGCTAGCTCTTTGAAACTTGGCACAATAATGTAGTTCCAAGTTCTATCGCTATGGTTTGTGTGCTATTGAAGTAGCCCCACGCAGAGACTGACGACAATCCCTTTCATTGAAAGGGGTTGCCAAGCTTCCAAAAAACTACGAGTTTCCTGAAATCTCAGCAAACATTTTTTCACCCAATCTTGATGATACTTCCATTTAATGATCAGTACACCAATCCCACTTGGCTCACCAAATTTCGTTCTTCTAGGTTAATCCGTTCCTTTGCAGTAACCGTTTTCATGTTTAGGTTTCACTCTGTTTTCTCCTATATGGATACATGTAGTTGGAACTCTAAATCAAACACGGTTTGTGCTAGCTCTTTGAAGCTTGGCACAATAATGTAGTTCCAAGTTCTATCGCTATGGTGTGTGTGCTATTGAAGTAGCCCCAAGCAGAGACTGACGAGAATCCCTTTCATTGAAAGGGGTTGCCAAGCTTGCAAAATACTAGGTGTTTCCTGAAATCTCAGCAAACATTTTTTCACCCAATCTTGATGATACTTCCTTTTAATGATCAGTACACCAATCCCACTTGGCTCACCAATTTCGTTCTTCTAGGTTAAACCGTTCCTTTGCAGTAACCGTTTTCATGTTTAGGTTTCACTCTGTTTTCTCCTATATGGATACATGTAGTTGGAACTCTAAATCAAACACGGTTTGTGCTAGCTCTTTGAAACTTGGCACAATAATGTAGTTCCAAGTTCTATCGCTATGGTTTGTGTGCTATTGAAGTAGCCCCAAGCAGAGACTGACGAGAATCACTTTCATTGAAAGGGGTTGCCAGGCTTCCAAAAAACTGCGAGTTTCCTGAAATCTCAGCAAACATTTTTTCACCCAGTCTTGATGATACTTCCATTTAATGATCAGGACACCAATCCCACTTGTCTCACCAAATTTCGTTCTTGTAGGTTAAACCGTTCCTTTGCAGTAACCGTTTTCATGTTTAGGTTTCACTCTGTTTTCTCCTATATGGATACATGTAGTTGGAACTCTAAGTCAAACACGGTTTGTGCTAGCTCTTTGAAACTTGGCACAATAATGTAGTTCCAAGTTCTATCGCTATGGTTTGTGTGCTATTGAAGTAGCCCCAAGCAGAGACTGACGAGAATCCCTTTCATTGAAAGGGGTTGCCATGCTTCCAAAAAACTGCGAGTTTCCTGAAATCTCAGCAAACATTTTTTCACCCAATCTTGATGATACTTCCATTTAATGATCAGTACACCAATCCCACTTGGCTCACCAAATTTCGTTCTTCTAGGTTAAACCGTTCCTTTGCAGTAACCGTTTTCATGTTTAGGTTTCACTCTGTTTTCTCCTATATGGATACATGTAGTTGGAACTCTAAATCAAACACGGTTTGTGCTATGTCTTTGAAACTTGGCACAATAATGTAGTTCCAAGTTCTATCGCTATGGTTTGTGTGCTATTGAAGTAGCCCCAAGCAGAGACTGACGAGAATCACTTTCATTGAAAGGGGTTGCCAGGCTTCCAAAAAACTGCGAGTTTCCTGAAATCTCAGCAAACATTTTTTCACCCAGTCTTGATGATACTTCCATTTAATGATTTGGACACCAATCCCACTTGGCTCACCAAATTTCGTTCTTCTAGGTTAAACCGTTCCTTTGCAGTAACCGTTTTCATGTTTAGGTTTCACTCTGTTTTCTCCTATATGGATACATGTAGTTGGAACTCTAAATCAAACACGGTTTGTGCTAGCTCTTTGAAACTTGGCACAATAATGTAGTTCCAAGTTCTATCGCTATGGTTTGTGTGCTATTGAAGTAGCCCCACACAGAGACTGACGACAATCCCTTTCATTGAAAGGGGTTGCCAAGCTTCCAAAAAACTACGAGTTTCCTGAAATCTCAGCAAACATTTTTTCACCCAATCTTGATGATACTTCCATTTAATGATCAGTACACCAATCCCACTTGGCTCACCAAATTTCGTTCTTCTATGTTAAACCGTTCCTTTGCAGTAACCGTTTTCATGTTTAGGTTTCACTCTGTTTTCTCCTATATGGATACATGTAGTTGGAACTCTAAATCAAACACGGTTTGTGCTAGCTCTTTGAAACTTGGCACAATAATGTAGTTCCAAGTTCTATCGCTATGGTGTGTGTGCTATTGAAGTAGCCCCAAGGAGAGACTGACGAGAATCCCTTTCATTGAAAGGGGTTGCCAAGCTTGCAAAATACTAGGAGTTTCCTGAAATCTCAGCAAACATTTTTCACCCAATCTTGATGATACTTCCATTTAATGATCAGTACACCAATCCCACTTGGCTCACCAAATTTCGTTCTTCTAGGTTAAACCGTTCCTTTGTAGTAACCGTTTTCATGTTTAGGTTTCACTCTGTTTTCTCCTATATGGATACATGTAGTTGGAACTCTAAATCAAACACGGTTTGTGCTAGCTCTTTGAAACTTGGCACAATAATGTAGTTCCAAGTTCTATCGCTATGGTTTGTGTGCTATTGAAGTAGCCCCAAGCAGAGACTGACGAGAATCCCTTTCATTGAAAGGGGTTGCCAGGCTTCCAAAAAACTGCGAGTTTCCTGAAATCTCAGCAAACATTTATTCACCCAGTCTTGATGATACTTCCATTTAATGATCAGTACACCAATCCCACTTGGCTCACCAAATTTCGTTCTTGTATGTTAAACCGTTCCTTTGCAGTAACCGTTTTCATGTTTAGGTTTCACTCTGTTTTCTCCTATATGGATACATGTAGTTGGAACTCTAAATCAAACACGGTTTGTGCTAGCTCTTTGAAACTTGGCACAATAATGTAGTTCCAAGTTCTATCGCTATGGTTTGTGTGCTATTGAAGTAGCCCCAAGCAGAGACTGAGGAGAATCACTTTCATTGAAAGGGGTTGCCAGGCTTCCAAAAAACTGCGAGTTTCCTGAAATCTCAGCAAACATTTTTTCACCCAGTCTTGATGATACTTCCATTTAATGATCAGGACACCAATCCCACTTGGCTCACCAAATTTTGTTCTTCTAGTTTAAACCGTTCCTTTGCAGTAACCGTTTTCATGTTTAGGTTTCACTCTGTTTTCTCCTATATGGATACATGTAGTTGGAACTCTAAATCAAACACGGTTTGTGCTAGATCTTTGAAACTTGGCACAATAATGTAGTTCCAAGTTCTATCGCTATGGTTTGTGTGCTATTGAAGTAGCCCCAAGCAGAGACTGACCAGAATCCCTTTCATTGAAAGGGGTTGCCAAGCTTGCAAAAAACTGCGAGTTTCCTGAAATGTCAGCAAACATTTTTTCACCCAGTCTTGATGATACTTCCATTTAATGATTTGGACACCAATCCCACTTGGCTCACCAAATTTCGTTCTTCTAGGTTAAACCGTTCCTTTGCAGTAACCGTTTTCATGTTTAGGTTTCACTCTGTTTTCTCCTATATGGATACATGTATTTGGAACTCTAAATCAAACACGGTTTGTGCTAGCTCTTTGAAACTTGGCACAATAATGTAGTTCCAAGTTCTATCGCTATGGTTTGTGTGCTATTGAAGTAGCCCCAAGCAGAGACTGACGAGAATCCCTTTCATTGAAAAGGGTTGCCAGGCTTCCAAAAAACTACGAGTTTCCTGAAATCTCAGAAAACCTTTTTTCACCCAATCTTGATGATACTTCCATTTAATGATCAGTACACCAATCCCACTTGGCTCACCAAATTTCGTTCTTCTAGGTTAAACCGTTCCTTTGCAGTAACCCTTTTCATGTTTAGGTTTCACTCTGTTTTCTCCTATATGGATACATGTAGTTGGAACTCTAAATCAAACACGGTTTGTGCTAGCTCTTTGAAACTTGGCACAATAATGTAGTTCCAAGTTCTATCGCTATGGTTTGTGTGCTATTGAAGTAGCCCCAAGCAGAGACTGACGAGAATCCCTTTCATTGAAAGGGGTTGCCAAGCTTCCAAAAAACTGCGAGTTTCCTGAAATCTCAGCAAACATTTTTTCACCCAATCTTGATGATACTTCCATTTAATGATCAGTACACCAATCCCACTTGGCTCACCAAATTTCGTTCTTCTAGGTTAAACTGTTCCTTTGCAGTAACCGTTTTCATGTTTAGGTTTCACTCTGTTTTCTCCTATATGGATACATGTAGTTGGAACTCTAAATCAAACACGGTTTGTGCTAGCTCTTTGAAACTTGCCACAATAATGTAGTTCCAAGTTCTATCGCTATGGTTTGTGTGCTATTGAAGTAGCCCCAAGCAGAGACTGACGAGAATCCCTTTCATTGAAAGGGGTTGCCAAGCTTCCAAAAAACTGCGAGTTTCCTGAAATCTCAGCAAACATTTTTTCACCCAATCTTGATGATACTTCCATTTAATGATCAGTACACCAATCCCACTTGGCTCACCAAATTTCGTTCTTCTAGGATAAACCGTTCCTTTGCAGTAACCGTTTTCATGTTTAGGTTTCACTCTGTTTTCTCCTATATGGATACATGTAGTTGGAACTCTAAATCAAACACGGTTTGTGCTAGCTCTTTGAAACTTGGCACAATAATGTAGTTCCAAGTTCTATCGCTATGGTTTGTGTGCTATTGAAGTAGCCCCAAGCAGAGACTGACGAGAATCACTTTCATTGAAAGGGGTTGCCAGGCTTCCAAAAAACTGCGAGTTTCCTGAAATCTCAGCAAACATTTTTTCACCCAGTCTTGATGATACTTCCATTTAATGATCAGGACACCAATCCCACTTGGCTCACCAAATTTCGTTCTTCTAGGTTAAACCGTTCCTTTGCAGTAACCGTTTTCATGTTTAGGTTTCACTCTGTTTTCTCCTATATGGATACATGTAGTTGGAACTCTAAATCAAACACGGTTTGTGCTAGCTCTTTGAAACTTGGCACAATAATGTAGTTCCAAGTTCTATCGCTATGGTTTGTGTGCTATTGAAGTAGCCCCAAGCAGAGACTGACGACAATCCCTTTCATTGAAAGGGGTTGCCAAGCTTCCAAAAAACTACAAGTTTCCTGAAATCTCAGCAAACATTTTTTCACCCAATCTTGATGATACTTCCACTTAATGATCAGTACACCAATCCCACTTGGCTCACCAAATTTCGTTCTTCTAGGTTAAACCGTTCCTTTGCAGTAACCGTTTTCATATTTAGGTTTCACTCTGTTTTCTCCTATATGGATACATGTAGTTGGAACTCTAAATCAAACACGGTTTGTGCTAGCTCTTTGAAACTTGGCACAATAATGTAGTTCCAAGTTCTATCGCTATGGTTTGTGTGCTATTGAAGTAGCCCCAAGCAGAGACTGAAGAGAATCCCTTTCATTGAAACGGGTTGCCAAGCTTCCAAAAAACTACGAGTTTCTTGAAATCTCAGCAAACATTTTTTCACCCAATCTTGATGATACTTCCATATAACGATTAGTACACCACTCCCACTTGGCTCACCAAATTTCGTTCTTCTAGGTTAAACCGTTCCTTTGCAGTAACCGTTTTCATGTTTAGGTTTCACTCTGTTTTCTCCTATATGGATACATGTAGTTGGAACTCTAAATCAAACACGGTTTGTGCTAGCTCTTTGAAACTTGGCACAATAATGTAGTTCCAAGTTCTATCGCTATGGTTTGTGTGCTATTGAAGTAGCCCCAAGCAGAGACTGACGAGAATCACTTTCATTGAAAGGGGTTGCCAGGCTTCCAAAAAACTGCGAGTTTCCTGAAATCTCAGCAAACATTTTTTCACCCAGTCTTGATGATACTTCCATTTAATGATCAGTACACCAATCCCACTTGGCTCACCAAATTTCGTTCTTCTAGGTTAAACCGTTCCTTTGCAGTAACCGTTTTCATGTTTAGGTTTCACTCTGTTTTCTCCTATATGGATACATGTAGTTGGAACTCTAAATCAAACACGGTTTGTGCTAGCTCTTTGAAACTTGGCACAATAATGTAGTTCCAAGTTCTATCGCTATGGTTTGTGTGCTATTGAAGTAGCCCCACGCAGAGACTGACGACAATCCCTTTCATTGAAAGGGGTTGCCAAGCTTCCAAAAAACTACGAGTTTCCTGAAATCTCAGCAAACATTTTTTCACCCAATCTTGATGATACTTCCATTTAATGATCAGTACACCAATCCCACTTGGCTCACCAAATTTCGTTCTTCTAGGTTAATCCGTTCCTTTGCAGTAACCGTTTTCATGTTTAGGTTTCACTCTGTTTTCTCCTATATGGATACATGTAGTTGGAACTCTAAATCAAACACGGTTTGTGCTAGCTCTTTGAAGCTTGGCACAATAATGTAGTTCCAAGTTCTATCGCTATGGTGTGTGTGCTATTGAAGTAGCCCCAAGCAGAGACTGACGAGAATCCCTTTCATTGAAAGGGGTTGCCAAGCTTGCAAAATACTAGGAGTTTCCTGAAATCTCAGCAAACATTTTTTCACCCAATCTTGATGATACTTCCTTTTAATGATCAGTACACCAATCCCACTTGGCTCACCAATTTCGTTCTTCTAGGTTAAACCGTTCCTTTGCAGTAACCGTTTTCATGTTTAGGTTTCACTCTGTTTTCTCCTATATGGATACATGTAGTTGGAACTCTAAATCAAACACGGTTTGTGCTAGCTCTTTGAAACTTGGCACAATAATGTAGTTCCAAGTTCTATCGCTATGGTTTGTGTGCTATTGAAGTAGCCCCAAGCAGAGACTGACGACAATCCCTTTCATTGAAAGGGGTTGCCAGGCTTCCAAAAAACTGCGAGTTTCCTGAAATCTCAGCAAACATTTATTCACCCAGTCTTGATGACACTTCCATTTAATGATCAGGACACCAATCCCACTTGGCTCACCAAATTTCGTTCTTCTAGGTTAAACCGTTCCTTTGCAGTAACCGTTTTCATGTTTAGGTTTCACTCTGTTTTCTCCTATATGGATACATGTAGTTGGAACTCTAAATCAAACACGGTTTGTGCTAGCTCTTTGAAACTTGGCACAATAATGTAGTTCCAAGTTCTATCACTATGGTTTGTGTGCTATTGAAGTAGCCCCAAGCAGAGACTGAGGAGAATCACTTTCATTGAAAGGGGTTGCCAGGCTTCCAAAAAACTGCGAGTTTCCTGAAATCTCAGCAAACATTTTTTCACCCAGTCTTGATGATACTTCCATTTAATGATCAGGACACCAATCCCACTTGTCTCACCAAATTTCGTTCTTGTAGGTTAAACCGTTCCTTTGCAGTAACCGTTTTCATGTTTAGGTTTCACTCTGTTTTCTCCTATATGGATACATGTAGTTGGAACTCTAAGTCAAACACGGTTTGTGCTAGCTCTTTGCAACTTGGCACAATAATGTAGTTCCAAGTTCTATCGCTATGGTTTGTGTGCTATTGAAGTAGCCCCAAGCAGAGACTGACGAGAATCCCTTTCATTGAAAGGGGTTGCCATGCTTCCAAAAAACTGCGAGTTTCCTGAAATCTCAGCAAACATTTTTTCACCCAATCTTGATGATACTTCCATTTAATGATCAGTACACCAATCCCACTTGGCTCACCAAATTTCGTTCTTCTAGGTTAAACCGTTCCTTTGCAGTAACCGTTTTCATGTTTAGGTTTCACTCTGTTTTCTCCTATATGGATACATGTAGTTGGAACTCTAAATCAAACACGGTTTGTGCTATGTCTTTGAAACTTGGCACAATAATGTAGTTCCAAGTTCTATCGCTATGGTTTGTGTGCTATTGAAGTAGCCCCAAGCAGAGACTGACGAGAATCACTTTCATTGAAAGGGGTTGCCAGGCTTCCAAAAAACTGCGAGTTTCCTGAAATCTCAGCAAACATTTTTTCACCCAGTCTTGATGATACTTCCATTTAATGATTTGGACACCAATCCCACTTGGCTCACCAAATTTCGTTCTTCTAGGTTAAACCGTTCCTTTGCAGTAACCGTTTTCATGTTTAGGTTTCACTCTGTTTTCTCCTATATGGATACATGTAGTTGGAACTCTAAATCAAACACGGTTTGTGCTAGCTCTTTGAAACTTGGCACAATAATGTAGTTCCAAGTTCTATCGCTATGGTTTGTGTGCTATTGAAGTAGCCCCACACAGAGACTGACGACAATCCCTTTCATTGAAAGGGGTTGCCAAGCTTCCAAAAAACTACGAGTTTCCTGACATCTCAGCAAACATTTTTTCACCCAATCTTGATGATACTTCCATTTAATGATCAGTACACCAATCCCACTTGGCTCACCAAATTTCGTTCTTCTAGGTTAAACCGTTCCTTTGCAGTAACCGTTTTCATGTTTAGGTTTCACTCTGTTTTCTCCTATATGGATACATGTAGTTGGAACTCTAAATCAAACACGGTTTGTGCTAGCTCTTTGAAACTTGGCACAATAATGTAGTTCCAAGTTCTATCGCTATGGTGTGTGTGCTATTGAAGTAGCCCCAAGGAGAGACTGACGAGAATCCCTTTCATTGAAAGGGGTTGCCAAGCTTGCAAAATACTAGGAGTTTCCTGAAATCTCAGCAAACATTTTTTCACCCAATCTTGATGATACTTCCATTTAATGATCAGTACACCAATCCCACTTGGCTCACCAAATTTCGTTCTTCTAGGTTAAACCGTTCCTTTGTAGTAACCGTTTTCATGTTTAGGTTTCACTCTGTTTTCTCCTATATGGATACATGTAGTTGGAACTCTAAATCAAACACGGTTTGTGCTAGCTCTTTGAAACTTGGCACAATAATGTAGTTCCAAGTTCTATCGCTATGGTTTGTGTGCTATTGAAGTAGCCCCAAGCAGAGACTGACGAGAATCCCTTTCATTGAAAGGGGTTGCCAGGCTTCCAAAAAACTGCGAGTTTCCTGAAATCTCAGCAAACATTTATTCACCCAGTCTTGATGATACTTCCATTTAATGATCAGTACACCAATCCCACTTGGCTCACCAAATTTCGTTCTTCTAGGTTAAACCGTTCCTTTGCAGTAACCGTTTTCATGTTTAGGTTTCACTCTGTTTTCTCCTATATGGATACATGTAGTTGGAACTCTAAATCAAACACGGTTTGTGCTAGCTCTTTGAAACTTGGCACAATAATGTAGTTCCAAGTTCTATCGCTATGGTTTGTGTGCTATTGAAGTAGCCCCAAGCAGAGACTGAGGAGAATCACTTTCATTGAAAGGGGTTGCCAGGCTTCCAAAAAACTGCGAGTTTCCTGAAATCTCAGCAAACATTTTTTCACCCAGTCTTGATGATACTTCCATTTAATGATCAGGACACCAATCCCACTTGGCTCACCAAATTTTGTTCTTCTAGGTTAAACCGTTCCTTTGCAGTAACCGTTTTCATGTTTAGGTTTCACTCTGTTTTCTCCTATATGGATACATGTAGTTGGAACTCTAAATCAAACACGGTTTGTGCTAGCTCTTTGAAACTTGGCACAATAATGTAGTTCCAAGTTCTATCGCTATGGTTTGTGTGCTATTGAAGTAGCCCCAAGCAGAGACTGACCAGAATCCCTTTCATTGAAAGGGGTTGCCAAGCTTGCAAAAAACTGCGAGTTTCCTGAAATGTCAGCAAACATTTTTTCACCCAGTCTTGATGATACTTCCATTTAATGATTTGGACACCAATCCCACTTGGCTCACCAAATTTCGTTCTTCTAGGTTTAACCGTTCCTTTGCAGTAACCGTTTTCATGTTTAGGTTTCACTCTGTTTTCTCCTATATGGATACATGTATTTGGAACTCTAAATCAAACACGGTTTGTGCTAGCTCTTTGAAACTTGGCACAATAATGTAGTTCCAAGTTCTATCGCTATGGTTTGTGTGCTATTGAAGTAGCCCCAAGCAGAGACTGACGAGAATCCCTTTCATTGAAAAGGGTTGCCAGGCTTCCAAAAAACTACGAGTTTCCTGAAATCTCAGAAAACCTTTTTTCACCCAATATTGATGATACTTCCATTTAATGATCAGTACACCAATCCCACTTGGCTCACCAAATTTCGTTCTTCTAGGTTAAACCGTTCCTTTGCAGTAACCGTTTTCATGTTTAGGTTTCACTCTGTTTTCTCCTATATGGATACATGTAGTTGGAACTCTAAATCAAACACGGTTTGTGCTAGCTCTTTGAAACTTGGCACAATAATGTAGTTCCAAGTTCTATCGCTATGGTTTGTGTGCTATTGAAGTAGCCCCAAGCAGAGACTGACGAGAATCCCTTTCATTGAAAGGGGTTGCCAAGCTTCCAAAAAACTGCGAGTTTCCTGAAATCTCAGCAAACATTTTTTCACCCAATCTTGATGATACTTCCATTTAATGATCAGTACACCAATCCCACTTGGCTCACCAAATTTCGTTCTTCTAGGTTAAACTGTTCCTTTGCAGTAACCGTTTTCATGTTTAGGTTTCACTCTGTTTTCTCCTATATGGATACATGTAGTTGGAACTCTAAATCAAACACGGTTTGTGCTAGCTCTTTGAAACTTGGCACAATAATGTAGTTCCAAGTTCTATCGCTATGGTTTGTGTGCTATTGAAGTAGCCCCAAGCAGAGACTGACGAGAATCCCTTTCATTGAAAGGGGTTGCCAAGCTTCCAAAAAACTGCGAGTTTCCTGAAATCTCAGCAAACATTTTTTCACCCAATCTTGATGATACTTCCATTTAATGATCAGTACACCAATCCCACTTGGCTCACCAAATTTCGTTCTTCTAGGATAAACCGTTCCTTTGCAGTAACCGTTTTCATGTTTAGGTTTCACTCTGTTTTCTCCTATATGGATACATGTAGTTGGAACTCTAAATCAAACACGGTTTGTGCTAGCTCTTTGAAACTTGGCACAATAATGTAGTTCCAAGTTCTATCGCTATGGTTTGTGTGCTATTGAAGTAGCCCCAAGCAGAGACTGACGAGAATCACTTTCATTGAAAGGGGTTGCCAGGCTTCCAAAAAACTGCGAGTTTCCTGAAATCTCAGCAAACATTTTTTCACCCAGTCTTGATGATACTTCCATTTAATGATCAGGACACCAATCCCACTTGGCTCACCAAATTTCGTTCTTCTAGGTTAAACCGTTCCTTTGCAGTAACCGTTTTCATGTTTAGGTTTCACTCTGTTTTCTCCTATATGGATACATGTAGTTGGAACTCTAAATCAAACACGGTTTGTGCTAGCTCTTTGAAACTTGGCACAATAATGTAGTTCCAAGTTCTATCGCTATGGTTTGTGTGCTATTGAAGTAGCCCCAAGCAGAGACTGACGACAATCCCTTTCATTGAAAGGGGTTGCCAAGCTTCCAAAAAACTACAAGTTTCCTGAAATCTCAGCAAACATTTTTTCACCCAATCTTGATGATACTTCCATTTAATGATCAGTACACCAATCCCACTTGGCTCACCAAATTTCGTTCTTCTAGGTTAAACCGTTCCTTTGCAGTAACCGTTTTCATATTTAGGTTTCACTCTGTTTTCTCCTATATGGATACATGTATTTGGAACTCTAAATCAAACACGGTTTGTGCTAGCTCTTTGAAACTTGGCACAATAATGTAGTTCCAAGTTCTATCGCTATGGTTTGTGTGCTATTGAAGTAGCCCCAAGCAGAGACTGAAGAGAATCCCTTTCATTGAAACGGGTTGCCAAGCTTCCAAAAAACTACGAGTTTCCTGAAATCTCAGCAAACATTTTTTCACCCAATCTTGATGATACTTCCATATAACGATTAGTACACCACTCCCACTTGGCTCACCAAATTTCGTTCTTCTAGGTTACACCGTTCCTTTGCAGTAACCGTTTTCATGTTTAGGTTTCACTCTGTTTTCTCCTATATGGATACATGTAGTTGGAACTCTAAATCAAACACGGTTTGTGCTAGCTCTTTGAAACTTGGCACAATAATGTAGTTCCAAGTTCTATCGCTATGGTTTGTGTGCTATTGAAGTAGCCCCAAGCAGAGACTGACGAGAATCACTTTCATTGAAAGGGGTTGCCAGGCTTCCAAAAACTGCGAGTTTCCTGAAATCTCAGCAAACATTTTTTCACCCAGTCTTGATGATACTTCCATTTAATGATCAGGACACCAATCCCACTTGGCTCACCAAATTTCGTTCTTCTAGGTTAAACCGTTCCTTTGCAGTAACCGTTTTCATGTTTAGGTTCCACTCTGTTTTCCCCTATATGGATAAATGTAGTTGGAACTCTAAATCAAACACGGTTTGTGCTAGCTCTTTGAAACTTGGCACAATAATGTAGTTCCAAGTTCTATCGCTATGGTTTGTGTGCTATTGAAGTAGCCCAAGCAGAGACTGAAGAGAATCCCTTTCATTGAAAGGGGTTGCCAAGCTTCCAAAAAACTGCGAGTTTCGTGAAACCTCAGCAAACATTTTTTCACCCAATCTTGATGATACTTCCATATAATGATTAGTACACCACTCCCACTTGGCTCACCAAATTTCGTTCTTCTAGGTTAAACCGTTCCTTTGCAGTAACCGTTTTCATGTTTAGGTTTCACTCTGTATTCTCCTATATGGATACATGTAGTTGGAACTCTAAATCAAACACGGTTTGTGCTAGCTCTTTGAAACTTGGCACAATAATGTAGTTCCAAGTTCTATCGACATGGTTTGTGTGCTATTGAAGTAGCCCCAAGCAGAGACGGACGAGAATCCCTTTCATTGAAAGGGGTTGCCAAGCTTCCAAAAAACTACGAGTTTCCTGAAATCTCAGCAAACATTTTTTCACCCAATCTTGATGATACTTCCATTTAATGATCAGTACACCAATCCCACTTGGCTCACCAAATTTCGTTCTTCTAGGTTAAACCGTTCCTTTGCAGTAACCGTTTTCATGTTTAGGTTTCACTCTGTTTTCTCCTATATGGATACATGTAGTTGGAACTCTAAATCAAACACGGTTTGTGCTAGCTCTTTGAAACTTGGCACAATAATGTAGTTCCAAGTTCTATCGCTATGGTTTGTGTGCTATTGAAGTAGCCCCAAGCAGAGACTGACGAGAATCACTTTCATTGAAAGGGGTTGCCAGGCTTCCAAAAAACTGCGAGTTTCCTGAAATCTCAGCAAACATTTTTTCACCCAGTCTTGATGATACTTCCATTTAATGATCAGGACACCAATCCCACTTGGCTCACCAAATTTCGTTCTTCTAGGTTAAACCGTTCCTTTGCAGTAACCGTTTTCATGTTTAGGTTTCACTCTGTTTTCTCCTATATGGATACATGTAGTTGGAACTCTAAATCAAACACGGTTTGTGCTAGCTCTTTGAAACTTGGCACAATAATGTAGTTCCAAGTTCTATCGCTATGGTTTGTGTTCTATTGAAGTAGCCCCAAGCAGAGACTGACGACAATCCCTTTCATTGAAAGGGGTTGCCAAGCTTGCAAAAAACTGCGAGTTTCCTGAAATGTCAGCAAACATTTTTTCACCCAGTCTTGATGATACTTCCATTTAATGATTTGGACACCAATCCCACTTGGCTCACCAAATTTCGTTTTTCTAGGTTAAACCGTTCCTTTGCAGTAACCGTTTTCATGTTTAGGTTTCACTCTGTTTTCTCCTATATGGATACATGTAGTTGGAACTCTAAATCAAACACGGTTTGTGCTAGCTCTTTGAAACTTGGCACAATAATGTAGTTCCAAGTTCTATCGCTATGGTTTGTGTGCTATTGAAGTAGCCCAAGCAGAGACTGACGAGAATCCCTTTCATTGAAAGGGGTTGCCAGGCTTCCAAAAAAACTACGAGTTTCCTGAAATCTCAGAAAACATTTTTTCACCCAATCTTGATGATACTTCCATTTAATGATCAGTACACCAATCCCACTTGGCTCACCAAATTTCGTTCTTCTAGGTTAAACCGTTCCTTTGCAGTAACCGTTTTCATGTTTAGGTTTCACTCTGTTTTCTCCTATATGGATACATGTAGTTGGAACTCTAAATCAAACACGGTTTGTGCTAGCTCTTTGAAACTTGGCACAATAATGTAGTTCCAAGTTCTATCGCTATGGTTTGTGTGCTATTGAAGTAGCCCCAAGCAGAGACTGACGAGAATCCCTTTCATTGAAAGGGCTTGGCAGGCTTCCAAAAAACTGCGAGTTTCCTGAAATGTCAGCAAACATTTTTTCACCCAGTCTTGATGATACTTCCATTTAATGATCAGGACACCAATCCCACTTGGCTCACCAAATTTCGTTCTTCTAGGTTAAACCGTTCCTTTGCAGTAACCGTTTTCATGTTTAGGTTTCACTCTGTTTTCTCCTATATGGATACATGTAGTTGGAACTCTAAATCAAACACGGTTTGTGCTAGCTCTTTGAAACTTGGCACAATAATGTAGTTCCAAGTTCTATCGCTATGGTTTGTGTGCTATTGAAGTAGCCCCAAGCAGAGACTGACGAGAATCCCTTTCATTGAAAGGGGTTGCCAAGCTTCCAAAAAACTGCGAGTTTCCTGAAATCTCAGCAAACATTTTTTCACCCAATCTTGATGATACTTCCATTTAATGATCAGTACACCAATCCCACTTGGCTCACCAAATTTCGTTCTTCTAGGATAAACCGTTCCTTTGCACTAACCGTTTTCATGTTTAGGTTTCACTCTGTTTTCTCCTATATGGATACATGTAGTTGGAACTCTAAATCAAACACGGTTTGTGCTAGCTCTTTGAAACTTGGCACAATAATGTAGTTCCAAGTTCTATCGCTATGGTTTGTGTGCTATTGAAGTAGCCCCAAGCAGAGACTGACGAGAATCACTTTCATTGAAAGGGGTTGCCAGGCTTCCAAAAAACTGCGAGTTTCCTGAAATCTCAGCAAACATTTTTTCACCCAGTCTTGATGATACTTCCATTTAATGATCAGGACACCAATCCCACTTGGCTCACCAAATTTCGTTCTTCTAGGTTAAACCGTTCCTTTGCAGTAACCGTTTTCATGTTTAGGTTTCACTCTGTTTTCTCCTATATGGATACATGTAGTTGGAACTCTAAATCAAACACGGTTTGTGCTAGCTCTTTGAAACTTGCACAATAATGTAGTTCCAAGTTCTATCGCTATGGTTTGTGTGCTATTGAAGTAGCCCCAAGCAGAGACTGACGACAATCCCTTTCATTGAAAGGGGTTGCCAAGCTTCCAAAAAACTACGAGTTTCCTGAAATCTCAGCAAACATTTTTTCACCAATCTTGATGATACTTCCATTTAATGATCAGTACACCACTCCCACTTGGCTCACCAAATTTCGTTCTTCTAGGTTAAACCGTTCCTTTGCAGTAACCGTTTTCATGTTTAGGTTTCACTCTGTTTTCTCCTATATGGATACATGTAGTTGGAACTCTAAATCAAACACGGTTTGTGCTAGCTCTTTGAAACTTGGCACAATAATGTAGTTCCAAGTTCTATCGCCATGGTTTGTGTGCTATTGAAGTAGCCCCAAGCAGAGACGGACGAGAATCCCTTTCATTGAAAGGGGTTGCCAAGCTTCCAAAAAACTACGAGTTTCCTGAAATCTCAGCAAACATTTTTTCACCCAATCTTGATGATACTTCCATTTAATGATCAGTACACCAATCCCACTTGGCTCACCAAATTTCGTTCTTCTAGGTTAAACCGTTCCTTTGCAGTAACCGTTTTCATGTTTAGGTTTCACTCTGTTTTCTCCTATATGGATACATGTAGTTGGAACTCTAAATCAAACACGGTTTGTGCTAGCTCTTTGAAACTTGGCACAATAATGTAGTTCCAAGTTCTATCGCTATGGTTTGTGTGCTATTGAAGTAGCCCCAAGCAGAGACTGACGAGAATCCCTTTCATTGAAAGGGGTTGCCAGGCTTCCAAAAAACTACGAGTTTCCTGAAATCTCAGAAAACATTTTTTCACCCAATCTTGATGATACTTCCATTTAATGATCAGTACACCAATCCCACTTGGCTCACCAAATTTCGTTCTTCTAGGTTAAACCGTTCCTTTGCAGTAACCGTTTTCATGTTTAGGTTTCACTCTGTTTTCTCCTATATGGATACATGTAGTTGGAACTCTAAATCAAACACGGTTTGTGCTAGCTCTTTGAAACTTGGCACAATAATGTAGTTCCAAGTTCTATCGCTATGGTTTGTGTGCTATTGAAGTAGCCCCAAGCAGAGACTGACGAGAATCCCTTTCATTGAAAGGGCTTGGCAGGCTTCCAAAAAACTGCGAGTTTCCTGAAATGTCAGCAAACATTTTTTCACCCAGTCTTGATGATACTTCCATTTAATGATCAGGACACCAATCCCACTTGGCTCACCAAATTTCGTTCTTCTAGGTTAAACCGTTCCTTTGCAGTAACCGTTTTCATGTTTAGGTTTCACTCTGTTTTCTCCTATATGGATACATGTAGTTGGAACTCTAAATCAAACACGGTTTGTGCTAGCTCTTTGAAACTTGGCACAATAATGTAGTTCCAAGTTCTATCGCTATGGTTTGTGTGCTATTGAAGTAGCCCCAAGCAGAGACTGACGAGAATCACTTTCATTGAAAGGGGTTGCCAGGCTTCCAAAAAACTGCGAGTTTCCTGAAATCTCAGCAAACATTTTTTCACCCAGTCTTGATGATACTTCCATTTAATGATCAGGACACCAATCCCACTTGGCTCACCAAATTTCGTTCTTCTAGGTTAAACCGTTCCTTTGCAGTAACCGTTTTCATGTTTAGGTTTCACTCTGTTTTCTCCTATATGGATACATGTAGTTGGAACTCTAAATCAAACACGGTTTGTGCTAGCTCTTTGAAACTTGGCACAATAATGTAGTTCCAAGTTCGATCGCTATGGTTTGTGTGCTATTGAAGTAGCCCCAAGCAGAGACTGACGAGAATCACTTTCATTGAAAGGGGTTGCCAGGCTTCCAAAAAACTGCGAGTTTCCTGAAATCTCAGCAAACATTTTTTCACCCAGTCTTGATGATACTTCCATTTAATGATCAGGACACCAATCCCACTTGGCTCACCAAATTTCGTTCTTCTAGGTTAAACCGTTCCTTTGCAGTAACCGTTTTCATGTTTAGGTTTCACTCTGTTTTCTCCTATATGGATACATGTAGTTGGAACTCTAAATCAAACACGGTTTGTGCTAGCTCTTTGAAACTTGGCACAATAATGTAGTTCCAAGTTCTATCGCTATGGTTTGTGTGCTATTGAAGTAGCCCCAAGCAGAGACTGACGAGAGTCCCTTTCATTGAAAGGGGTTGCCAAGCTTCCAAAAAACTACGAGTTTCCTGAAATCTCAGCAAACATTTTTTCACCCAATCTTGATGATACTTCCATTTAATGATCAGTACACCACTCCCACTTGGCTCACCAAATTTCGTTCTTCTAGGTTAAACCGTTCCTTTGCAGTAACCGTTTTCATGTTTAGGTTTCACTCTGTTTTCTCCTATATGGATACATGTAGTTGGAACTCTAAATCAAACACGGTTTGTGCTAGCTCTTTGAAACTTGGCACAATAATGTAGTTCCAAGTTCTATCGCCATGGGTTGTGTGCTATTGAAGTAGCCCCAAGCAGAGACGGACGAGAATCCCTTTCATTGAAAGGGGTTGCCAAGCTTCCAAAAAACTGCGAGTTTCCTGAAATCTCAGCAAACATTTTTTCACCCAATCTTGATGATACTTCCATTTAATGATCAGTACACCAATCCCACTTGGCTCACCAAATTTCGTTCTTCTAGGATAAACCGTTCCTTTGCAGTAACCGTTTTCATGTTTAGGTTTCACTCTGTTTTCTCCTATATGGATACATGTAGTTGGAACTCTAAATCAAACACGGTTTGTGCTAGCTCTTTGAAACTTGGCACAATAATGTAGTTCCAAGTTCTATCGCTATGGTTTGTGTGCTATTGAAGTAGCCCCAAGCAGAGACTGACGAGAATCACTTTCATTGAAAGGGGTTGCCAGGCTTCCAAAAAACTGCGAGTTTCCTGAAATCTCAGCAAACATTTTTTCACCCAGTCTTGATGATACTTCCATTTAATGATCAGGACACCAATCCCACTTGGCTCACCAAATTTCGTTCTTCTAGGTTAAACCGTTCCTTTGCAGTAACCGTTTTCATGTTTAGGTTTCACTCTGTTTTCTCCTATATGGATACATGTAGTTGGAACTCTAAATCAAACACGGTTTGTGCTAGCTCTTTGAAACTTGGCACAATAATGTAGTTCCAAGTTCTATCGCTATGGTTTGTGTTCTATTGAAGTAGCCCCAAGCAGAGACTGACGACAATCCCTTTCATTGAAAGGGGTTGCCAAGCTTCCAAAAAACTACGAGTTTCCTGAAATCTCAGCAAACATTTTTTCACCCAATCTTGATGATACTTCCATTTAATGATCAGTACACCACTCCCACTTGGCTCACCAAATTTCGTTCTTCTAGGTTAAACCGTTCCTTTGCAGTAACCGTTTTCATGTTTAGGTTTCACTCTGTTTTCTCCTATATGGATACATGTAGTTGGAACTCTAAATCAAACACGGTTTGTGCTAGCTCTTTGAAACTTGGCACAATAATGTAGTTCCAAGTTCGATCGCTATGGTTTGTGTGCTATTGAAGTAGCACCAAGCAGAGACTGACGAGAATCCCTTTCATTGAAAGGGGTTGCCAAGCTTCCAAAAAACTGCGAGTTTCCTGAAATCTCAGCAAACATTTTTTCACCCAATCTTGATGATACTTCCATTTAATGATCAGTACACCAATCCCACTTGGCTCACCAAATTTCGTTCTTCTAGGTTAAACCGTTCCTTTGCAGTAACCGTTTTCATGTTTAGGTTTCACTCTGTTTTCTCCTATATGGATACATGTAGTTGGAACTCTAAATCAAACACGGTTTGTGCTAGCTCTTTGAAACTTGGCACAATAATGTAGTTCCAAGTTCTATCGCTATGGTTTGTGTGCTATTGAAGTAGCCCCAAGCAGAGACTGACGACAATCCCTTTCATTGAAAGGGGTTGCCAAGCTTGCAAAAAACTGCGAGTTTCCTGAAATGTCAGCAAACATTTTTTCACCCAGTCTTGATGATACTTCCATTTAATGATTTGGACACCAATCCCACTTGGCTCACCAAATTTCGTTTTTCTAGGTTAAACCGTTCCTTTGCAGTAACCGTTTTCATGTTTAGGTTTCACTCTGTTTTCTCCTATATGGATACATGTAGTTGGAACTCTAAATCAAACACGGTTTGTGCTAGCTCTTTGAAACTTGGCACAATAATGTAGTTCCAAGTTCTATCGCTATGGTTTGTGTGCTATTGAAGTAGCCCCAAGCAGAGACTGACGAGAATCCCTTTCATTGAAAGGGGTTGCCAGGCTTCCAAAAAACTACGAGTTTCCTGAAATCTCAGAAAACATTTTTTCACCCAATCTTGATGATACTTCCATTTAATGATCAGTACACCAATCCCACTTGGCTCACCAAATTTCGTTCTTCTAGGTTAAACCGTTCCTTTGCAGTAACCGTTTTCATGTTTAGGTTTCACTCTGTTTTCTCCTATATGGATACATGTAGTTGGAACTCTAAATCAAACACGGTTTGTGCTAGCTCTTTGAAACTTGGCACAATAATGTAGTTCCAAGTTCTATCGCTATGGTTTGTGTGCTATTGAAGTAGCCCCAAGCAGAGACTGACGAGAATCCCTTTCATTGAAAGGGCTTGGCAGGCTTCCAAAAAACTGCGAGTTTCCTGAAATGTCAGCAAACATTTTTTCACCCAGTCTTGATGATACTTCCATTTAATGATCAGGACACCAATCCCACTTGGCTCACCAAATTTCGTTCTTCTAGGTTAAACCGTTCCTTTGCAGTAACCGTTTTCATGTTTAGGTTTCACTCTGTTTTCTCCTATATGGATACATGTAGTTGGAACTCTAAATCAAACACGGTTTGTGCTAGCTCTTTGAAACTTGGCACAATAATGTAGTTCCAAGTTCTATCGCTATGGTTTGTGTGCTATTGAAGTAGCCCCAAGCAGAGACTGACGAGAATCACTTTCATTGAAAGGGGTTGCCAGGCTTCCAAAAAACTGCGAGTTTCCTGAAATCTCAGCAAACATTTTTTCACCCAGTCTTGATGATACTTCCATTTAATGATCAGGACACCAATTTCACTTGGCTCACCAAATTTCGTTCTTCTAGGTTAAACCGTTCCTTTGCAGTAACCGTTTTCATGTTTAGGTTTCACTCTGTTTTCTCCTATATGGATACATGTAGTTGGAACTCTAAATCAAACACGGTTTGTGCTAGCTCTTTGAAACTTGGCACAATAATGTAGTTCCAAGTTCGATCGCTATGGTTTGTGTGCTATTGAAGTAGCCCCAAGCAGAGACTGACGAGAATCCCTTTCATTGAAAGGGGTTGCCAAGCTTCCAAAAAACTGCGAGTTTCCTGAAATCTCAGCAAACATTTTTTCACCCAATCTTGATGATACTTCCATTTAATGATCAGTACACCAATCCCACTTGGCTCACCAAATTTCGTTCTTCTAGGATAAACCGTTCCTTTGCAGTAACCGTTTTCATGTTTAGGTTTCACTCTGTTTTCTCCTATATGGATACATGTAGTTGGAACTCTAAATCAAACACGGTTTGTGCTAGCTCTTTGAAACTTGGCACAATAATGTAGTTCCAAGTTCTATCGCTATGGTTTGTGTGCTATTGAAGTAGCCCCAAGCAGAGACTGACGAGAATCCCTTTCATTGAAAGGGGTTGCCAGGCTTCCAAAAAACTGCGAGTTTCCTGAAATGTCAGCAAACATTTTTTCACCCAGTCTTGATGATACTTCCATTTAATGATCAGGACACCAATCCAAATTGGCTCACCAAATTTCGTTCTTCTAGGTTAAACCGTTCCTTTGCAGTAACCGTTTTCATGTTTAGGTTTCACTCTGTTTTCTCCTATATGGATACATGTAGTTGGAACTCTAAATCAAACACGGTTTGTGCTAGCTCTTTGAAACTTGGCACAATAATGTAGTTCCAAGTTCTATCGCTATGGTTTGTGTGCTATTGAAGTAGCCCCAAGCAGAGACTGACGAGAATCCCTTTCATTGAAAGGGGTTGCCAAGCTTCCAAAGAACTACGAGTTTCCTGAAATCTCAGCAAACATTTTTTCACCCAATCTTGATGATACTTCCATTTAATGATCAGTACACCACTCCCACTTGGCTCACCAAATTTCGTTCTTCTAGGTTAAACCGTTCCTTTGCAGTAACCGTTTTCATGTTTAGGTTTCACTCTGTTTTCTCCTATATGGATACATGTAGTTGGAACTCTAAATCAAACACGGTTTGTGCTAGCTCTTTGAAACTTGGCACAATAATGTAGTTCCAAGTTCTATCGCCATGGGTTGTGTGCTATTGAAGTAGCCCCAAGCAGAGACGGACGAGAATCCCTTTCATTGAAAGGGGTTGCCAAGCTTCCAAAAAACTACCAGTTTCCTGAAATCTCAGCAAACATTTTTTCACCCAATCTTGATGATACTTCCATTTAATGATCAGTACACCAATCCCACTTGGCTCACCAAATTTCGTTCTTCTAGGTTAAACCGTTCCTTTGCAGTAACCGTTTTCATGTTTAGGTTTCACTCTGTTTTCTCCTATATGGATACATGTAGTTGGAACTCTAAATCAAACACGGTTTGTGCTAGCTCTTTGAAACTTGGCACAATAATGTAGTTCCAAGTTCTATCACTATGGTTTGTGTGCTATTGAAGTAGCCCCAAGCAGAGACTGACGAGAATCCCTTTCATTGAAAGGGGTTGCCAGGCTTCCAAAAAACTGCGAGTTTCCTGAAATCTCAGCAAACATTTTTTCACCCAGTCTTGATGATACTTCCATTTAATGATCAGGACACCAATCCCACTTGGCTCACCAAATTTCGTTCTTCTAGGTTAAACCGTTCCTTTGCAGTAACCGTTTTCATGTTTAGGTTTCACTCTGTTTTCTCCTATATGGATACATGTAGTTGGAACTCTAAATCAAACACGGTTTGTGCTAGCTCTTTGAAACTTGGCACAATAATGTAGTTCCAAGTTCTATCGCTATGGTTTGTGTGCTATTGAAGTAGCCCCAAGCAGAGACTGACGAGAATCACTTTCATTGAAAGGGGTTGCCAGGCTTCCAAAAAACTGCGAGTTTCCTGAAATCTCAGCAAACATTTTTTCACCCAGTCTTGATGATACTTCCATTTAATGATCAGGACACCAATCCCACTTGGCTCACCAAATTTCGTTCTTCTAGGTTAAACCGTTCCTTTGCAGTAACCGTTTTCATGTTTAGGTTTCACTCTGTTTTCTCCTATATGGATACATGTAGTTGGAACTCTAAATCAAACACGGTTTGTGCTAGCTCTTTGAAACTTGGCACAATAATGTAGTTCCAAGTTCGATTGCTATGGTTTGTGTGCTATTGAAGTAGCCCCAAGCAGAGACTGACGAGAATCCCTTTCATTGAAAGGGGTTGCCAAGCTTCCAAAAAACTGCGAGTTTCCTGAAATCTCAGCAAACATTTTTTCACCCAATCTTGATGATACTTCCATTTAATGATCAGTACACCAATCCCACTTGGCTCACCAAATTTCGTTCTTCTAGGATAAACCGTTCCTTTGCAGTAACCGTTTTCATGTTTAGGTTTCACTCTGTTTTCTCCTATATGGATACATGTAGTTGGAACTCTAAATCAAACACGGTTTGTGCTAGCTCTTTGAAACTTGGCACAATAATGTAGTTCCAAGTTCTATCGCTATGGTTTGTGTGCTATTGAAGTAGCCCCAAGCAGAGACTGACGAGAATCCCTTTCATTGAAAGGGGTTGCCAGGCTTCCAAAAAACTGCGAGTTTCCTGAAATGTCAGGAAACATTTTTTCACCCAGTCTTGATGATACTTCCATTTAATGATCAGGACACCAATCCAAATTGGCTCACCAAATTTCCTTCTTCTAGGTTAAACCGTTCCTTTGCAGTAACCGTTTTCATGTTTAGGTTTCACTCTGTTTTCTCCTATATGGATACATGTAGTTGGAACTCTAAATCAAACACGGTTTGTGCTAGCTCTTTGAAACTTGGCACAATAATGTAGTTCCAAGTTCTATCGCTATGGTTTGTGTGCTATTGAAGTAGCCCCAAGCAGAGACTGACGAGAATCCCTTTCATTGAAAGGGGTTGCCAAGCTTCCAAAAAACTACGAGTTTCCTGAAATCTCAGCAAACATTTTTTCACCCAATCTTGATGATACTTCCATTTAATGATCAGTACACCACTCCCACTTGGCTCACCAAATTTCGTTCTTCTAGGTTAAACCGTTCCTTTGCAGTAACCGTTTTCATGTTTAGGTTTCACTCTGTTTTCTCCTATATGGATACATGTAGTTGGAACTCTAAATCAAACACGGTTTGTGCTAGCTCTTTGAAACTTGGCACAATAATGTAGTTCCAAGTTCTATCGCCATGGGTTGTGTGCTATTGAAGTAGCCCCAAGCAGAGACGGACGAGAATCCCTTTCATTGAAAGGGGTTGCCAAGCTTCCAAAAAACTACCAGTTTCCTGAAATCTCAGCAAACATTTTTTCACCCAATCTTGATGATACTTCCATTTAATGATCAGTACACCAATCCCACTTGGCTCACCAAATTTCGTTCTTCTAGGTTAAACCGTTCCTTTGCAGTAACCGTTTTCATGTTTAGGTTTCACTCTGTTTTCTCCTATATGGATACATGTAGTTGGAACTCTAAATCAAACACGGTTTGTGCTAGCTCTTTGAAACTTGGCACAATAATGTAGTTCCAAGTTCTATCGCTATGGTTTGTGTGCTATTGAAGTAGCCCCAAGCAGAGACTGACGAGAATCCCTTTCATTGAAAGGGGTTGCCAGGCTTCCAAAAAACTGCGAGTTTCCTGAAATCTCAGCAAACATTTTTTCACCCAGTCTTGATGATACTTCCATTTAATGATCAGGACACCAATCCCACTTGGCTCACCAAATTTCGTTCTTCTAGGTTAAACCGTTCCTTTGCAGTAACCGTTTTCATGTTTAGGTTTCACTCTGTTTTCTCCTATATGGATACATGTAGTTGGAACTCTAAATCAAACACGGTTTGTGCTAGCTCTTTGAAACTTGGCACAATAATGTAGTTCCAAGTTCTATCGCTATGGTTTGTGTGCTATTGAAGTAGCCCCAAGCAGAGACTGACGAGAATCACTTTCATTGAAAGGGGTTGCCAGGCTTCCAAAAAACTGCGAGTTTCCTGAAATCTCAGCAAACATTTTTTCACCCAGTCTTGATGATACTTCCATTTAATGATCAGGACACCAATCCCACTTGGCTCACCAAATTTCGTTCTTCTAGGTTAAACCGTTCCTTTGCAGTAACCGTTTTCATGTTTAGGTTTCACTCTGTTTTCTCCTATATGGATACATGTAGTTGGAACTCTAAATCAAACACGGTTTGTGCTAGCTCTTTGAAACTTGGCACAATAATGTAGTTCCAAGTTCGATCGCTATGGTTTGTGTGCTATTGAAGTAGCCCCAAGCAGAGACTGACGAGAATCCCTTTCATTGAAACGGGTTGCCAAGCTTCCAAAAAACTGCGAGTTTCCTGAAATCTCAGCAAACATTTTTTCACCCAATCTTGATGATACTTCCATTTAATGATCAGTACACCAATCCCACTTGGCTCACCAAATTTCGTTCTTCTAGGTTAAACCGTTCCTTTGCAGTAACCGTTTTCATGTTTAGGTTTCACTCTGTTTTCTCCTATATGGATACATGTAGTTGGAACTCTAAATCAAACACGGTTTGTGCTAGCTCTTTGAAACTTGGCACAATAATGTAGTTCCAAGTTCTATCGCTATGGTTTGTGTGCTATTGAAGTAGCCCCAAGCAGAGACTGACGAGAATCACTTTCATTGAAAGGGGTTGCCAGGCTTCCAAAAAACTGCGAGTTTCCTGAAATCTCAGCAAACATTTTTTCACCCAGTCTTGATGATACTTCCATTTAATGATCAGGACACCAATCCCACTTGGCTCACCAAATTTCGTTCTTCTAGGTTAAACCGTTCCTTTGCAGTAACCGTTTTCATGTTTAGGTTTCACTCTGTTTTCTCCTATATGGATACATGTAGTTGGAACTCTAAATCAAACACGGTTTGTGCTAGCTCTTTGAAACTTGGCACAATAATGTAGTTCCAAGTTCTATCGCTATGGTTTGTGTGCTATTGAAGTAGCCCCAAGCAGAGACTGACGACAATCCCTTTCATTGAAAGGGGTTGCCAAGCTTCCAAAAAACTACGAGTTTCCTGAAATCTCAGCAAACATTTTTTCACCCAATCTTGATGATACTTCCATTTAATGATCAGTACACCAATCCCACTTGGCTCACCAAATTTCGTTCTTCTAGGTTAAACCATTCCTTTGCAGTAACCGTTTTCATATTTAGGTTTCACTCTGTTTTCTCCTATATGGATACATGTAGTTGGAACTCTAAATCAAACACGGTTTGTGCTAGCTCTTTGAAACTTGGCACAATAATGTAGTTCCAAGTTCTATCGCTATGGTTTGTGTGCTATTGAAGTAGCCCCAAGCAGAGACTGAAGAGAATCCCTTTCATTGAAACGGGTTGCCAAGCTTCCAAAAAACTACGAGTTTCCTGAAATCTCAGCAAACATTTTTTCACCCAATCTTGATGATACTTCCATATAACGATTAGTACACCACTCCCACTTGGCTCACCAAATTTCGTTCTTCTAGGTTAAACCGTTCCTTTGCAGTAACCGTTTTCATGTTTAGGTTTCACTCTGTTTTCTCCTATATGGATACATGTAGTTGGAACTCTAAATCAAACACGGTTTGTGCTAGCTCTTTGAAACTTGGCACAATAATGTAGTTCCAAGTTCTATCGCTATGGTTTGTGTGCTATTGAAGTAGCCCCAAGCAGAGACTGACGAGAATCACTTTCATTGAAAGGGGTTGCCAGGCTTCCAAAAAACTGCGAGTTTCCTGAAATCTCAGCAAACATTTTTTCACCCAGTCTTGATGATACTTCCATTTAATGATCAGGACACCAATCCCACTTGGCTCACCAAATTTCGTTCTTCTAGGTTAAACCGTTCCTTTGCAGTAACCGTTTTCATGTTTAGGTTCCACTCTGTTTTCCCCTATATGGATACATGTAGTTGGAACTCTAAATCAAACACGGTTTGTGCTAGCTCTTTGAAACTTGGCACAATAATGTAGTTCCAAGTTCTATCGCTATGGTTTGTGTGCTATTGAATTAGCCCCAAGCAGAGACTGAAGAGAATCCCTTTCATTGAAACGGGTTGCCAAGCTTCCAAAAAACTGCGAGTTTCGTGAAATCTCAGCAAACATTTTTTCACCCAATCTTGATGATACTGCCATATAATGATTAGTACACCACTCCCACTTGGCTCACCAAATTTCGTTCTTCTAGGTTAAACCGTTCCTATGCAGTAACCGTTTTCATGTTTAGGTTTCACTCTGTTTTCTCCTATATGGATACATGTAGTTGGAACTCTAAATCAAACACGGTTTGTGCTAGCTCTTTGAAACTTGGCACAATAATGTAGTTCCAAGTTCTATCGCCATGGTTTGTGTGCTATTGAAGTAGCCCCAAGCAGAGACGGACGAGAATCCCTTTCATTGAAAGGGGTTGCCAAGCTTCCAAAAAACTACGAGTTTCCTGAAATCTCAGCAAACATTTTTTCACCCAATCTTGATGATACTTCCATTTAATGATCAGTACACCAATCCCACTTGGCTCACCAAATTTCGTTCTTCTAGGTTAAACCGTTCCTTTGCAGTAACCGTTTTCATGTTTAGGTTTCACTCTGTTTTCTCCTATATGGATACATGTAGTTGGAACTCTAAATCAAACACGGTTTGTGCTAGCTCTTTGAAACTTGGCACAATAATGTAGTTCCAAGTTCTATCGCTATGGTTTGTGTGCTATTGAAGTAGCCCCAAGCAGAGACTGACGAGAATCACTTTCATTGAAAGGGGTTGCCAGGCTTCCAAAAAACTGCGAGTTTCCTGAAATCTCAGCAAACATTTTTTCACCCAGTCTTGATGATACTTCCATTTAATGATCAGGACACCAATCCCACTTGGCTCACCAAATTTCGTTCTTCTAGGTTAAACCGTTCCTTTGCAGTAACCGTTTTCATGTTTAGGTTTCACTCTGTTTTCTCCTATATGGATACATGTAGTTGGAACTCTAAATCAAACACGGTTTGTGCTAGCTCTTTGAAACTTGGCACAATAATGTAGTTCCAAGTTCTATCGCTATGGTTTGTGTGCTATTGAAGTAGCCCCAAGCAGAGACTGACGACAATCCCTTTCATTGAAAGGGGTTGCCAAGCTTGCAAAAAACTGCGAGTTTCCTGAAATGTCAGCAAACATTTTTTCACCCAGTCTTGATGATACTTCCATTTAATGATTTGGACACCAATCCCACTTGGCTCACCAAATTTCGTTTTTCTAGGTTAAACCGTTCCTTTGCAGT
>NW_027553871.1:0-28106 GCF_045843805.1 Urocitellus parryii
AAATTTTGTTCTTCTAGGTTAAAACGTTCCTTTGCAGTAACCGTTTTCATGTTTAGGTTTCACTCTGTTTTCTCCTATTTGGATACATGTAGTTGGAACTCTAAATCAAACACGGTTTGTGCTAGCTCTTTGAAACTTGGCACAATAATGTAGTTCCAAGTTCTATCGCTATGGTTTGTGTGCTATTGAAGTAGCCCCAAGCAGAGACTGACGAGAATCCCTTTCATTGAAAGGGGTTGCCAAGCTTCCAAAAAACTGCGAGTTTCCTGAAATCTCAGCAAACATTTTTTCACCCAATCTTGATGATACTTCTATTTAATGATCAGTACACCAATCCCACTTGGCTCACCAAATTTCGTTCTTCTAGGTTAAACGTTCCTTTGCAGTAACCGTTTTCATGTTTAGGTTTCACTCTGTTTTCTCCTATATGGATACATGTAGTTGGAACTCTAAATTAAAACACGGTTTGTGCTAGCTCTTTGAAACTTGGCACAATAATGTAGTTCCAAGTTCTCTCGCTATGGTTTTTGTGCTATTGAAGTAGCCCCAAGCAGAGACTGACGAGAATCCCTTTCATTGAAAGGGGTTGCCAAGCTTCCAAAAAACTACGAGTTTCCTGAGATCTCAGCTGACATTTTTTCGCCCAATCTTGATGATACTTCCATTTAATGATCAGTACACCAATCCCACTTGGCTCACCAAATTTCGTTCTTCTAGGTTAAACCGTTCTTTGCAGTAATCGTTTTCATATTTAGGTTTCACTCTGTTTTCTCCTATATAGATACATGTAGTTGGAACTCTAAATCAAACACGGTTTGTGCTAGCTCTTTGAAACTTGGCAAAATAATGTAGTTTCAAGTTCTATCGCTAGGGTTTGTGTGCAATTGAAGTAGCCCCAAGCAGCGACTGATGAGAATCCCTTTCATTGAAATTGGTTGCCAAGCTTCCAAAAAACTACGAGTTTCCTGAAATCTCAGCAAACATTTTTTCACCCAATCTTGATGATACTTCTATTTAATGATCAGTACACCAATCCCACTTGGCTCACCAAATTTCGTTCTTCTAGGTTAAACCGTTCCTTTGCAGTAACCGTTTTCATGTTTAGGTTTCACTCTGTTTTCTCCTATATGGATACATGTAGTTGGAACTCTAAATCAAACACGGTTTGTGCTAGCTCTTTGAAACTTGGCACAATAATGTAGTTCCAAGTTCTATCGCTATGGTTTGTGTGCTATTGAAGTATCCCCAAGCAGAGACTGACGAGAATCCCTTTCATTGAAAGGGTTGCCAAGCTTCCAAAAATCTACGAGTTTCCTGAAATCTCAGCAAACATTTTTTCACCCAATGTTGATGATACTTCCATTTAATGATCAGTACACGAATCCCACTTGGCTCACCAAATTTCGTTCTACATTAAACCGTTCCTTTGCAGTAACCGTTTTCATATTTAGGTTTCTCTCTGTTTTCTCCTATATGGATACATGTAGTTGGAACTCTAAATCAAACACGGTTTGTGCTAGCTCTTTGAAACGTGGCACAATAATGTAGTTCCAAGTTCTATCGCTATGGTTTGTGTGATATTGAAGTAGCCCCAATCAGAGACTGACGAGAATCCCTTTCAATGAAAAGGGTTGCCAAGCTTCCAAAAAACTACGAGTTTCTTGAAATCTCAGCAAACATTTTTTCACCAAATCTTGATGATACTTCTATTTAATGATCAGTACACCAATCCCACTTGGCTCACCAAATTTCGTTCTTCTAGGTTAAACCGTTCCTTTGCAGTAACCGTTTTCATGTTTAGGTTTCACTCTGTTTTCTCCTATATGGATACATGTAGTTGGAACTCTAAATCAAACACGGTTTGGGCTAGCTCTTTGAAACTTGGCACAATAATGTAGTTCCAAGTTCTATCGCTATGGTTTGTGTGCTATTGAAGTAGCCCCAAGCAGAAACTGACGAGAATCCCTTTCATTGAAAGGGGTTGCCAAGCTTCCAAAAATCTGCGAGTTTCCTGAAATCTCAGCAAATATTTTTTCACCCAATCTTGATGATACTTCTATTTAATGATCAGTACACCAATCCCACTTGGCGCACCAAATTTCGTTCTTCTAGGTTAAACCGTTCCTTTGCAGTAACCGTTTTCATGTTTAGGTTTCACTCTGTTTTCTCCTATATGGATACATGTAGTTGGAACTCTAAATCAAACACGGTTTGTGCTAGCTCTTTGAAACTTGGCACAATAATGTATTTCCAAGTTCTATCACTATGGTTTGTGTGCTATTGAAATAGCCCCATCAGAGACTGACGAGAATCCCTTTCATTGAAAGGGGTTGCCAAGCTTCCAAAAAACTACGAGTTTCCTGAGATCTCAGCTGACATTTTTTCGCCCAATCTTGATGATACTTCCATTTAATGATCAGTACACCAATCCCACTTGGCTCACCAAATTTCGTTCTTCTAGGTTATACCGTTCCTTTGCAGTAATCGTTTTCATATTTAGGTTTCACTGTTTTCTCCTATATAGATACATGTAGTTGGAACTCTAAATCAAACACGGTTTGTGCTAGCTCTTTGAAACTAGGCAAAATAATGTAGTTTCAAGTTCTATCGTTAGGGTTTGTGTGCTATTGAAGTAGCCCCAAGCAGAGACTGACGAGAATCCCTTTCATTGAAAGGGGTTGCCAAGCTTCCAAAAAACTACGAGTTTCCTGAAATTTCAGCAAACATTTTTTCACCCAATCTTGATGATACTTCTATTTAATGATCAGTACACCCATCCCACTTGGCTCACCAAATTTCGTTCTTCTAGGTTAAACCGTTCCTTTGCAGTAACCGTTTTCATGTTTAGGTTTCACTCTGTTTTCTCCTATATGGATACCTGTAGTTGGAACTCTAAATCAAACACGGTTTGTGCTAGCTCTTTGAAACTTGGCACAATAATGTAGTTCCAAGTTCTATCGCTATGGTTTGTGTGCTATTGAAGTAGCCCCAAGCAGAGACTGACGAGAATCCCTTTCATTGAAAGGGGTTGCCAAGCTTCCAAAAAACTGCGAGTTTCCTGAAATCTCAGCAAACATTTTTTCACCCAATCTTTATGATACTTGCAGGTTGTTTCAGTACACAAATCTCACTTGGCTCACTAAATTTCGTTCTTCTAGGTTTAACCGTTCCTTTGCAGTAACCGTTTTCATGTTTAGGTTTCACTCTGTTTTCTCCTATATGGATACATGTAGTTGGAACTCTAAATCAAACACGGTTTGTGCTAGCTCTTTGAAACTTGGCACAATAATGTAGTTCCAAGTTCTATCGCTATGGTTTGTGTGCTATTGAAGTAGCCCCAAGCAGAGACTGACGAGAATCCCTTTCATTGAAAGGGGTTGCCAAGCTTCCAAAAAACTACGAGTTTCCTGAAATCTCAGCAAACCATTTTTTCACCCAATCTTGATGATACTTCCATTTAATGATCAGTACACCAATCCCACTTGGCTCACCAAATTTCGTTCTTCTAGGTTAAACCGTTCCTTTGCAGTAACCGTTTTCATGTTTAGGTTTCACTCTGTTTTCTCCTATATGGATACATGTAGTTGGAACTCTAAATCAAACACGGTTTGTGCTAGCTCTCTGAAACTTGGCACAATAATGTAGTTCCAAGTTCTATCGCTATGGTTTGTGTGCTATTGAAGTAGCCCCAAGCAGAGACTGACGAGAATCCCTTTCATAGAAAGGGGTTGCCAGGCTTCAAAAAACTGCGAGTTTCCTGAAATCTCAGCAGACATTTTTTCACCCAGTCTTGATGAAACTTCCATTTAATGATCAGTACACCAATCCCACTTGGCTCACCAAATTTCGTTCTTCTAGGTTAAACCGTTCCTTTGCAGTAATCGTTTTCATATTTAGGTTTCACTCTGTTTTCTCCTATATAGATACATGTAGTTGGAACTCTAAATCAAACACCGTTTGTGCTAGCTCTTTGAAACTTGGCACAATAATATAGTTCCAAGTTCTATCGCTATGGTTTGTGTGCTATTGAAGTAGCCCCAAGCAGAGAATGACGAGAATCCCTTTCATTGAAAGGGGTTGCCAAGTTTCCAAAAAACTACGAGTTTCCTGAAATCTCAGCAAACATTTTTTCACCCAATCTTGATGATACTTCCATTTAATGATCAGTACACCAATCCCACTTGGCACACCAAATTTCGTTCTTCTAGGTTAAACCGTTCCTTTGCAGTAACCGTTTTCATGTTTAGGTTTCACTCTGTTTTCTCCTATATGGATACATGTAGTTGGAACTCTAAATCAAACACGGTTTGTGCTAGCTCTTTGAAACTTGGCACAATAATGTAGTTCCAAGTTCTATCGCTATGGTTTGTGTGCTATTGAAGTAGCCCCAAGCAGAGACTGACGAGAATCCCTTTCATTGAAAGGGGTTGCCAAGCTTCCAAAAAACTTCGAGTTTCCTGAAATATCAGCAAACATTTTTTCACCCAATCTTGATGATACTTCCATTTAATGATCAGTACACGAATCCCACTTGGCTCACCAAATTTCGTTCTTCTAAGTTAAACCGTTCCTTTGCAGTAACCGTTTTCATATTTAGGTTTCTCCTCTGTTTTCTCCTATATGGATACATGTAGTTGGAACTCTAAATCAAACACGGTTTGTGCTACCTCTTTGAAACGTGGCTCAATAATGTAGTTCCAAGTTCTATCGCTATGGTTTGTGTGCTATTGAAGTAGCCCCAATCAGAGACTGACGAGAATCCCTTTTCATTGAAAGGGGTTGCCAAGCTTCAAAAATCTACGAGTTTCCTGAAATCTCAGCAAACATTTTTTCACCCAATCTTGATGATACTTCTATTTAAAGATCAGTACACCAATCCCACTTGGCTCACTAAATTTCGTTCTTCTACGTTAAACTGTTCCTTTGCAGTAACCGTTTTCAAGTTTTAGGTTTCACTCTGTTTTCTCCTATATGGATACATGTAGTTGGAACTCTAAATCAAACACGGTTTGTGCTAGCTCTTTGAAACTTGGCACAATAATGTAGTTCCAAGTTCTATCGCTATGGTTTGTGTGCTATTGAAGTAGCCCCAAGCAGAGACTGACGAGAATCCCTTTCAATGAAAGGGGATGCCAAGCTTCCAAAAAACTGCGAGTTTCCTGAAATCTCAGCAGACATTTTTTCACCCAATCTTGATGATACTTCCATTTAATGATCAGTACACCAATCCCACTTGGCTCACCAAATTTCGTTCTTCTAGGTTAAACCGTTCCTTTGCAGTAACCGTTTCATGTTTAGGTTTCACTCTGTTTTCTCCTATATGGATACATGTATTTGGAACTCTAAATCAAACACGGTTTGTGCTAGCTCTTTGAAACTTGGCACAATAATTTAGTTCCAAGTTCTATCGCTATGGTTTGTGTGCTATTGAAGTAGCCCCAAGCAGAGACTGACAAGAATCCCTTTCATTGAAAGGGGTTGCCAAGCTTCCAAAAAACTGCGAGTTTCCTGAAATCTCAGCAAACATTTTTCACTCAATCTTGATGATACTTGCAGGTAGTGATCAGTACCCGAATCCCACTTGGCTCACCAAATTTCGTTCTTCTAGGTTAAACCGTTCCTTTGCAGTAACCGTTTTCATGTTTAGGTTTCACTCTGTTTTCTCCTATATGGATACATGTAGTTGGAACTCTAAATCAAACACGTTTTGTGCTAGCTCTTTGAAACTTGGCACAAGAATGTAGTTCCAAGTTCTATCGCTATGGTTTCTGTGCTATTGAAGTGGCCACAAGCAGAGACTGACGAGAATCCCTTTCATTGAAAGGGGTTGCCAAGCTTCCAAAAACTGCGAGTTTCCTGAAATCTCAGCAAACATTTTTTCACCCAATCTTGATGATACTTGCAGGTAGTGATCAGTACACGAATCCCACTTGGCTCACCAAATTTCGTTCTTCTAGGTTAAACCGTTCTTTGCAGTAACCGTTTTCATGTTTAGGTTTCACTCTGTTTTCTCCTATATGGATACATGTAGTTGGAACTCTAAATCAAACACGGTTTGTGCTAGCTCTTTGAAACTTGGCACAATAATGTAGTTTCAAGTTCTATCGCTAGGGTTTGTGTGCTATTGAAGTAGCCCCAAGCAGAGACTGAAGAGAATCCCTTTCATTGAAAGGGGTTGCCAAGCTTCCAAAAAACTACGAGTTTCCTGAAATCTCAGCAAACATTTTTTCACCCAATCTTGATGATACTTCCATTTAATGATCAGTACACCAATCCCACTTGGCTCACCAAATTTCGTTCTTCTAGGTTAAACCGTTCCTTTGCAGTAACCGTTTTCATGTTTAGGTTTCACTCTGTTTTCTCCTATATGGATACATGTAGTTGGAACTCTAAATCAAACACGGTTTGTGCTAGCTCTTTGAAACTTGGCACAATAATGTAGTTCCAAGTTCTATCGCTATGGTTTGTGTGCTATTGAAGTAGCCCCAAGCAGAGACTGACGAGAATCCCTTTCAATGAAAGGGGTTGCCAAGCTTCTAAAAAACTACGAGTTTCCTGAAATCTCAGCAAACTTTTTTTCACCCAATCTTGATGATACTTCTATTTAATTATCAGTACACCAATCCCACTTGGCTCACCAAATTTCGTTCTTCTAGGTTAAACCGTTCCTTTGCAGTAACCGTTTTCATGTTTAGGTTTCACTCTGTTTTCTCCTATATGGATACATGTAGTTGGAACTCTAAATGAAACACGGTTTGTGTTAGCTGTTTGAAACTTGGCACAATAATGTAGTTCCAAGTTCTATCACTATGGTTTGTGTGCTATTGAAATAGCCCCAAGCAGAGACTGACGAGAATCCCTTTCATTGAAAGGGGTTGCCAAGCTTCCAAAAAACTACGAGTTTCCTGAGATCTCAGCTGACATTTTTTCACCCAATCTTGATGATACTTCCATTTAATGATCAGTACACCAATCCCACTTGGCTCACCAAATTTCGTTCTTCTAGGTTAAACCGTTCCTTTGCAGTAATCGTTTTCATATTTAGGTTTCACTCTGTTTTCTCCTATATAGATACATGTAGTTGGAACTCTAAATCAAACACGGTTTGTGCTAGCTCTTTGAAACTTGGCAAAATAATGTAGTTTCAAGTTCTATCGCTAGGGTTTGTGTGCTATTGAAGTAGCCCCAAGCAGCGACTGATGAGAATCCCTTTCATTGAAAGGGGTTGCCAAGCTTCCAAAAAACTACGAGTTTCCTGAAATCTCAGCAAACATTTTTTCACTCAATCTTGATGATACTTCCATTTAATGATCAGTACACCAATCCCACTTGGCTCACCAAATTTCGTTCTTCTAGGTTAAACCGTTCCTTTGCAGTAACCGTTTTCATGTTTAGGTTTCACTCTGTTTTCTCCTATATGGATACATGTAGTTGGAACTCTAAATCAAACACGGTTTGTGCTAGCTCTTTGAAACTTGGCACAATAATGTAGTTCCAAGTTCTATCGCTATGGTTTGTGTGCTATTGAAGTAGCCCCAAGCAGAGACTGACGAGAATCCCTTTCATTGAAAGGGGTTGCCAAGCTTCCAAAAAACTGCGAGTTTCCTGAAATCTCAGCAAACATTTTTTCACCCAATCTTGATGATACTTGCAGGTAGTGATCAGTACACGAATCCCACTTGGCTCACCAAATTTCGTTCTTCTAGGTTAAACCGTTCCTTTGCAGTAACCGTTTTCATGTTTAGGTTTCACTCTGTTTTCTCCTATATGGATACATGTAGTTGGAACACTAAATCAAACACGGTTTGTGTTAGCTCTTTGAAACTTGGCACAATAATGTAGTTCCAAGTTCTATCGCTATGCTTTCTGTGCTATTGAAGTAGCCCCAAGCAGAGACTGACGAGAATCCCTTTCATTGAAAGGGGTTGCCAAGCTTCCAAAAAACTACGAGTTTCCTGAAATCTCAGCAAACATTTTTTCACCCAATCTTGATGATACTTCTATTTAATGATCAGTACACCAATCCCACTTGGCTCACCAAATTTCGTTCTTCTAGGTTAAACCGTTCCTTTGCAGTAACCGTTTTCATGTTTAGGTTTCACTCTGTTTTCTCCTATATGGATACATGTAGTTGGAACTCTAAATCAAACACGGTTTGTGCTAGCTCTTTGAAACTTGGCACAATAGTGTAGTTCCAAGTTCTATCGCTATGGTTTGTGTGCTATTGAAGTAGCCACAAGCAGAGACTGACGAGAATCCCTTTCATTGAAAGGGGTTGCCAAGCTTCCAAAAAACTACGAGTTTCCTGAAATATCAGCAAATATTTTTTCACCCAATCTTGATGATACTTCCATTTAATGATCAGTACACCAATCCCACTTGGCTCACCATATTTCGTTCTTCTAGGTTAAACCGTTCCTTTGCAGTAATCGTTTTCATATTTAGGTTTCACTCTGTTTTCTCCTATATGGATACATGTAGTTGGAACTCTAAATCAAACACGGTTTGTGCTAGCTCTTTGAAACTTGGCACTATAATGTAGTTCCAAGTTCTATCACTATGGTTTGTGTGCTATTGAAGTAGCCCCAAGCAGACACTGACGAGAATCCCTTTCATGGAAAGGGGTTGCCAGGCTTCCAAAAAACTGCGAGTTTCCTGAAATCTCAGCAAACATTTTTTCACCCAGTCTTGATGATACTTCCATTTAATGATCAGTACACCAATCCCACTTGGCTCACCAAATTTCGTTCTTCTAGGTTAAACCGTTCCTTTGCAGTAATCGTTTTCATATTTAGGTTTCACTCTGTTTTCTCCTATATAGATACATGTAGTTGGAACTCTAAATCAAACACGGTTTGTGCTAGCTCGTTGAAACTTGGCACAATAATGTAGTTTCAAGTTCTATCGCTAGGGTTTGTGTGCTATTGAAGTAGCCCCAAGCAGAGACTGACGAGAATCCCTTTCATTGAAAGGGGTTGCCAAGCTTCCAAAAAACTACGAGTTTCCTGAAATCTCAGCAAACATTTTTTCACCCAATCTTGATGATACTTCCATTTAATGATCAGTACACCAATCCCACTTGGCTCACCAAATTTCGTTCTTCTAGGTTAAACCGTTCCTTTGCAGTAACCGTTTTCATGTTTAGGTTTCACTCTGTTTTCTCCTATATGGATACATGTAGTTGGAACTCTAAATCAAACACGGTTTGTGCTAGCTCTTTGAAACTTGGCACAATAATGTAGTTCCAAGTTCTATCGCTATGGTTTGTGTGCTATTGAAGTAGCCCCAAGCAGAGACTGACGAGAATCCCTTTCAATGAAAGGGGTTGCCAAGCTTCTAAAAAACTACGAGTTTCCTGAAATCTCAGCAAACTTTTTTTCACCCAATCTTGATGATACTTCTATTTAATTATCAGTACACCAATCCCACTTGGCTCACCAAATTTCGTTCTTCTAGGTTAAACCGTTCCTTTGCAGTAACCGTTTTCATGTTTAGGTTTCACTCTGTTTTCTCCTATATGGATACATGTAGTTGGAACTCTAAATCAAACACGGTTTGTGCTAGCTCTTTGAAACTTGGCACAAGAATGTAGTTCCAAGTTCTATCGCTATGGTTTGTGTGCTATTGAAGTAGCCCCAAGCAGAGACTGACGAGAATCCCTTTCATTGAAAGGGGTTGCCAGCTTTCAAAAAACTGCGAGTTTCCTGAAATCTCAGCAAACATTTTTTCACCCAATCTTGATGATACTTGCAGGTAGTGATCAGTACACGAATCCCACTTGGCTCACCAAATTTCGTTCTTCTAGGTTAAACCGTTCTTTGCAGTAACCGTTTTCATGTTTAGGTTTCACTCTGTTTCTCCTATATGGATACATGTATTTGGAACACTAAATCAAACACGGTTTGTGCTAGCTCTTTGAAACTTGGCACAATAATGTAGTTCCAAGTTCTATCACTATGGTTTGTGTGCTATTGAAGTAGCCCCAAGCAGAGACTGACGAGAATCCCTTTCATTGAAAGGGGTTGCCAAGCTTCCAAAAAACTACGAGTTTCCTGAAATCTCAGCAAACATTTTTTCACCCAATCTTGATGATACTTCTATTTAATGATCAGTACACCAATCCCACTTGGCTCACCAAATTTCGTTCTTCTAGGTTAAACCCTTCTTTTGCAGTAACCGTTTTCATGTTTAGGTTTCACTCTGTTTTCTCCTATATGGATACATGTAGTTGGAACTCTAAATCAAACACGGTTTGTGCTAGCTCTTTGAAACTTGGCACAAGAATGTAGTTCCAAGTTCTATCGCTATGGTTTCTGTGCTATTGAAGTGGCCACAAGCAGAGACTGACGAGAATCCCTTTCATTGAAAGGGGTTGCCAAGCTTCCAAAAAACTGCGAGTTTCCTGAAATCTCAGCAAACATTTTTTCACCCAATCTTGATGATACTTGCAGGTAGTGATCAGTACACGAATCCCACTTGGCTCACCAAATTTCGTTCTTCTAGGTTAAACCGTTCTTTGCAGTAACCGTTTTCATGTTTAGGTTTCACTCTGTTTTCTCCTATATGGATACATGTAGTTGGAACTCTAAATCAAACACGGTTTGTGCTAGCTCTTTGAAACTTGGCACAATAATGTACTTTCAAGTTCTATCGCTAGGGTTTGTGTGCTATTGAAGTAGCCCCAAGCAGAGACTGACGAGAATCCCTTTCATTTGAAGGGGTTGCCAAGCTTCCAAAAAACTACGAGTTTCCTGAAATCTCAGCAAACATTTTTTCACCCAATCTTGATGATACTTCCATTTAATGATCAGTACACAAATCCCACTTGGCTCACCAAATTTCGTTCTTCTAGGTTAAACCGTTCCTTTGCAGTAACCGTTTTCATGTTTAGGTTTCACTCTGTTTTCTCCTATATGGATACATGTAGTTGGAACTCTAACTCAAACACGGTTTGTGCTAGCTCTTTGAAACTTGGCACAATAATGTAGTTCCAAGTTCTATCGCTATGGTTTGTGTGCTATTGAAGTAGCCCCAAGCAGAGACTGACGAGAATCCCTTTCAATGAAAGGGGTTGCCAAGCTTCCAAAAAACTACGAGTTTCCTGAAATCTCAGCAAACTTTTTTTCACCCAATCTTGATGATACTTCTATTTAATTATCAGTACACCAATCCCACTTGGCTCACCAAATTTCGTTCTTCTAGGTTAAACCGTTCCTTTGCAGTAACCGTTTTCATGTTTAGGTTTCACTCTGTTTTCTCCTATATGGATACATGTAGTTGGAACTCTAAATCAAACACGGTTTGTGCTAGCTCTTTGAAACTTGGCACAAGAATGTAGTTCCAAGTTCTATCGCTATGGTTTGTGTGCTATTGAAGTAGCCCCAAGCAGAGACTGACGAGAATCCCTTTCATTGAAAGGGGTTGCCAAGCTTCCAAAAAACTGCGAGTTTCCTGTAATCTCAGCAAACATTTTTTCACCCAATCTTGATGATACTTGCAGGTAGTGATCAGTACATGAATCCCACCTGGCTCACTAAATTTTGTTCTTCTAGGTTAAAACGTTCCTTTGCAGTAACCGTTTTCATGTTTAGGTTTCACTCTGTTTTCTCCTATTTGGATACATGTTGTTGGAACTCTAAATCAAACACGGTTTGTGCTAGCTCTTTGAAACTTGGCACAAGAATGTAGTTCCAAGTTCTATCGCTATGGTTTGTGTGCTATTGAAGTAGCCCCAAGCAGAGACTGACGACAATCCCTTTCATTGAAAGGGGTTGCAAAGCTTCCAAAAAACTGCGAGTTTCCTGAAATCTCAGCAAATATTTTTTCACCCAATCTTGATGATACTTCTATTTAATGATCAGTACACCAATCCCACTTGGCTCACACCAAATTTCGTTCTTCTAGGTTAAACCGTTCCTTTGCAGTAACCGTTTTCATGTTTAGGTTTCACTCTGTTTTCTCCTATATGGATACATGTAGTTGGAACTCTAAATCAAACACGGTTTGTGTTAGCTGTTTGAAACTTGGCACAATAATGTAGTTCCAAGTTCTATCACTATGGTTTGTGTGCTATTGAAATAGCCCCAAGCAGAGACTGACGAGAATCCCTTTCATTGAAAGGGGTTGCCAAGCTTCCAAAAAACTACGAGTTTCCTGAGATCTCAGCTGACATTTTTTCACCCAATCTTGATGATACTTCCATTTTAATGATCAGTACACCAATCCCACTTGGCTCACCAAATTTCGTTCTTCTAGGTTAAACCGTTCCTTTGCAGTAATCGTTTTCATATTTAGGTTTCACTCTGTTTTCTCCTATATAGATACATGTAGTTGGAACTCTAAATCAAACACGGTTTGTGCTAGCTCTTTGAAACTTGGCAAAATAATGTAGTTTCAAGTTCTATCGCTAGGGTTTGTGTGCTATTGAAGTAGCCCCAAGCAGCGACTGATGAGAATCCCTTTCATTGAAAGGGGTTGCCAAGCTTCCAAAAAACTACGAGTTTCCTGAAATCTCAGCAAACATTTTTTCACTCAATCTTGATGATACTTCCATTTAATGATCAGTACACCAATCCCACTTGGCTCACCAAATTTCGTTCTTCTAGGTTAAACCGTTCCTTTGCAGTAACCGTTTTCATGTTTAGGTTTCACTCTGTTTTCTCCTATATGGATACATGTAGTTGGAACTCTAAATCAAACACGGTTTGTGCTAGCTCTTTGAAACTTGCACAATAATGTAGTTCCAAGTTCTATCGCTATGGTTTGTGTGCTATTGAAGTAGCCCCAAGCAGAGACTGACGAGAATCCCTTTCATTGAAAGGGGTTGCCAAGCTTCCAAAAAACTGCGAGTTTCCTGAAATCTCAGCAAACATTTTTTCACCCAATCTTGATGATACTTGCAGGTAGTGATCAGTACACGAATCCCACTTGGCTCACCAAATTTCGTTCTTCTAGGTTAAACCGTTCCTTTGCAGTAACCGTTTTCATGTTTAGGTTTCATTCTGTTTTCTCCTATATGGATACATGTAGTTGGAACACTAAATCAAACACGGTTTGTGTTAGCTCTTTGAAACTTGGCACAATAATGTAGTTCCAAGTTCTATCGCTATGCTTTGTGTGCTATTGAAGTAGCCCCCAAGCAGAGACTGACGAGAATCCCTTTCATTGAAAGGGGTTGCCAAGCTTCCAAAAAACTACGAGTTTCCTGAAATCTCAGCAAACATTTTTTCACCCAATCTTGATGATACTTCTATTTAATGATCAGTACACCAATCCCACTTGGCTCACCAAATTTCGTTCTTCTAGGTTAAACCGTTCCTTTGCAGTAACCGTTTTCATGTTTAGGTTTCACTCTGTTTTCTCCTATATGGATACATGTAGTTGGAACTCTAAATCAAACACGGTTTGTGCTAGCTCTTTGAAACTTGGCACAATAATGTAGTTCCAAGTTCTATCGCTATGGTTTGTGTGCTATTGAAGTAGCACCAAGCAGAGACTGATGAGAATCCCTTTCAATGAAAGGGGTTGCCAAGCTTCCAAAAAACTACGAGTTTCCTGAAACCTCAGCAAACATTTTTTCACCCAATCTTGATCATTCTTCTATGTAATTATCAGTACACCATTCCCACATGGCTCACCAAATTTCGTTCTTCTAGGTTAAACCGTTCCTTTGCAGTAACCGTTTTCATGTTTAGGTTTCACTCTGTTTTCTACTATATGGATACATGTAGTTGGAACTCTAAATCAAACACGGTTTGTGCTAGCTCTTTGAAACTTGGCACAATAATGTAGTTCCAAGTTCTATCGCTATGGTTTGTGTGCTATTGAAGTAGCCCCAAGCAGAGACTGACGAGAATCCCTTTCATTGAAAGGGGTTGCCAAGCTTCCAAAAAACTGCGAGTTTCCTGAAATCTCAGCAAACATTTTTTCACCCAATCTTGATGATACTTGCACGTAGTGATCAGTACACGAATCCCACTTGGCTCACCAAATTTCGTTCTTCTAGGTTAAACCATTCCTTTGCAGTAACCGTTTTCATGTTTAGGTTTCACTCTGTTTTCTCCTATATGGATACATGTAGTTGGAACTCTAAATCAAACACGGTTTGTGGTAGCTCTTTGAAACTTGGCACAATAATGTAGTTCCAAGTTCTATCGCTATGGTTTGTGTGCTATTGAAGTAGCCCCAAGCAGAGACTGACGAGAATCCCTTTCATTGAAAGGGGTTGCCAAGCTTCCAAAAAACTATGAGTTTCCTGAAATCTCAGCAAACATTTTTTCACCCAATCTTGATGATACTTGCAGGTAGTGATCAGTACATGAATCCCACTTGGCTCACTAAATTTTGTTCTTCTAGGTTAAAACGTTCCTTTGCAGTAACCGTTTTCATGTTTAGGTTTCACTCTGTTTTCTCCTATTTGGATACATGTAGTTGGAACTCTAAATCAAACACGGTTTGTGCTAGCTCTTTGAAACTTGGCACAATAATGTAGTTCCAAGTTCTATCGCTATGGTTTGTGTGCTATTGAAGTAGCCCCAAGCAGAGACTGACGAGAATCCCTTTCATTGAAAGGGGTTGCCAAGCTTCCAAAAAACTGCGAGTTTCCTGAAATCTCAGCAAACATTTTTCACCCAATCTTGATGATACTTCTATTTAATGATCAGTACACCAATCCCACTTGGCTCACCAAATTTCGTTCTTCTAGGTTAAACCGTTCCTTTGCAGTAACCGTTTTCATGTTTAGGTTTCACTCTGTTTTCTCCTATATGGATACATGTAGTTGGAACTCTAAATTAAACACGGTTTGTGCTAGCTCTTTGAAACTTGGCACAATAATGTAGTTCCAAGTTCTATCGCTATGGTTTGTGTGCTATTGAAGTAGCCACAAGCAGAGACTGACGAGAATCCCTTTCATTGAAAGGGGTTGCCAAGCTTCCAAAAAACTACGAGTTTCCTGAAATATCAGCAAATATTTTTTCACCCAATCTTGATGATACTTCCATTTAATGATCAGTACACCAATCCCACTTGGCTCACCATATTTCGTTCTTCTAGGTTAAACCGTTCCTTTGCAGTAATCGTTTTCATATTTAGGTTTCACTCTGTTTTCTCCTATATAGATACATGTAGTTGGAACTCTAAATCAAACACGGTTTGTGCTAGCTCTTTGAAACTTGGCACAATAATGTAGTTTCAAGTTCTATCGCTAGGGTTTGTGTGCTATTGAAGTAGCCCCAAGCAGAGACTGAGGAGAATCCCGTTCATTGAAAGGGGTTGCCAAGCTTCCAAAAAACTACGAGTTTCCTGAAATCTCAGCAAACATTTTTTCACCCAATCTTGATGATACTTCCATTTAATGATCAGTACACAAATCCCACTTGGCTCACCAAATTTCGTTCTTCTAGGTTAAACCGTTCCTTTGCAGTAACCGTTTTCATGTTTAGGTTTCACTCTGTTTTCTCCTATATGGATACATGTAGTTGGAACTCTAAATCAAACACGGTTTGTGCTAGCTCTTTGAAACTTGGCACAATAATGTAGTTCCAAGTTCTATCGCTATGGTTTGTGTGCTATTGAAGTAGCCCCAAGCAGAGACTGACGAGAATCCCTTTCAATGAAAGGGGTTGCCAAGCTTCCAAAAAACTACGAGTTTCCTGAAACCTCAGCAAACATTTTTTCACCCAATCTTGATCATTCTTCTATTTAATTATCAGTACACCATTCCCACATGGCTCACCAATTTCGTTCTTCTAGGTTAAACCGTTCCTTTGCAGTAACCGTTTTCATGTTTAGGTTTCACTCTGTTTTCTCCTATATGGATACATGTAGTTGGAACTCTAAATCAAACACGGTTTGTACTAGCTCTTTGAAACTTGGCACAATAATGTAGTTCCAAGTTCTATCGCTATGGTTTGTGTGCTATTGAAGTAGCCCCAAGCAGAGACTGACGAGAATCCCTTTCATTGAAAGGGGTTGCCAAGCTTCCAAAAAACTGCGAGTTTCCTGAAATCTCAGCAAACATTTTTTCACCCAATCTTGATGATACTTGCACGTAGTGATCAGTACACGAATCCCACTTGGCTCACCAAATTTCGTTCTTCTAGGTTAAACCATTCCTTTGCAGTAACCGTTTTCATGTTTAGGTTTCACTCTGTTTTCTCCTATATGGATACATGTAGTTGGAACTCTAAATCAAACACGGTTTGTGGTAGCTCTCTGAAACGTGGCACAATAATGTAGTTCCAAGTTCTATCGCTATGGTTTGTGTGCTATTGAAGTAGCCCCAAGCAGAGACTGACGAGAATCCCTTTCATTGAAAGGGGTTGCCAAGCTTCCAAAAAACTACGAGTTTCCTGAAATCTCAGCAAACATTTTTTCACCCAATCTTGATGATACTTGCAGGTAGTGATCAGTACATGAATCCCACTTGGCTCACTAAATTTTGTTCTTCTAGGTTAAAACGTTCCTTTGCAGTAACCGTTTTCATGTTTAGGTTTCACTCTGTTTTCTCCTATTTGGATACATGTAGTTGGAACTCTAAATCAAACACGGTTTGTGCTAGCTCTTTGAAACTTGGCACAATAATGTAGTTCCAAGTTCTATCGCTATGGTTTGTGTGCTATTGAAGTAGCCCCAAGCAGAGACTGACGAGAATCCCTTTCATTGAAAGGGGTTGCCAAGCTTCCAAAAAACTGCGAGTTTCCTGAAATCTCAGCAAACATTTTTTCACCCAATCTTGATGATACTTCTATTTAATGATCAGTACACCAATCCCACTTGGCTCACCAAATTTCGTTCTTCTAGGTTAAACCGTTCCTTTGCAGTAACCGTTTTCATGTTTAGGTTTCACTCTGTTTTCTCCTATATGGATACATGTAGTTGGAACTCTAAATTAAACACGGTTTGTGCTAGCTCTTTGAAACTTGGCACAATAATGTAGTTCCAAGTTCTATCGCTATGGTTTGTGTGCTATTGAAGTAGCCCCAAGCAGAGACTGACGAGAATCCCTTTCATTGAAAGGGGTTGCCAAGCTTCCAAAAAACTACGAGTTTCCTGAGATCTCAGCTGACATTTTTTCGCCCAATCTTGATGATACTTCCATTTAATGATCAGTACACCAATCCCACTTGGCTCACCAAATTTCGTTCTTCTAGGTTAAACCGTTCTTTGCAGTAATCGTTTTCATATTTAGGTTTCACTCTGTTTTCTCCTATATAGATACATGTAGTTGGAACTCTAAATCAAACACGGTTTGTGCTAGCTCTTTGAAACTTGGCAAAATAATGTAGTTTCAAGTTCTATCGCTAGGGTTTGTGTGCTATTGAAGTAGCCCCAAGCAGCGACTGATGAGAATCCCTTTCATTGAAATTGGTTGCCAAGCTTCCAAAAAACTACGAGTTTCCTGAAATCTCAGCAAACATTTTTTCACCCAATATGATGATACTTCCATTTAATGATCAGTACACCAATCCCACTTGGCTCACCAAATTTCCTTCTTCTAGGTTAAACCGTTCCTTTGCAGTAACCGTTTTCATATTTAGGTTTCACTCTGTTTTCTCCTATATGGATACATGTAGTTGGAACTCTAAATCAAACACGGTTTGTGCTAGCTCTTTGAAACTTGGCACAATAATATAGTTCCAAGTTCTATCGCTATGGTTTGTGTGCTATTGAAGTAGCCCCAAGCAGAGACTGACGAGAATCCCCTTTCATTGAAAGGGGTTGCCAAGCTTCCAAAAAACTACGAGTTTCCTGAAATCTCAGCAAACCATTTTTTCACCCAATCTTGATGATACTTCCATTTAATGATCAGTACACAAATCCCACTTGGCTCACCAAATTTCGTTCTTCGAGGTTAAACCGTTCCTTTGCAGTAACCGTTTTCATGTTTAGGTTTCACTCTGTTTTCTCCTATATGGATACATGTAGTTGGAACTCTAAATCAAACACGGTTTGTGCTAGCTCTTTGAAACTTGGCACAATAATGTAGTTCCAAGTTCTATCGCTATGGTTTGTGTGCTATTGAAGTAGCCCCAATCAGAGACTGACGAGAATCCCTTTCAATGAAAGGGGTTGCCAAGCTTCCAAAAAACTACGAGTTTCTTGAAATCTCAGCAAACATTTTTTCACCAAATCTTGATGATACTTCTATTTAATGATCAGTACACCAATCCCACTTGGCTCACCAAATTTCGTTCTTCTAGGTAAACCGTTCCTTTGCAGTAACCTTTTTCATGTTTAGGTTTCACTCTGTTTTCTCCTATATGGATACATGTAGTTGGAACTCTAAATCAAACACGGTTTGGGCTAGCTCTTTGAAACTTGGCACAATAATGTAGTTCCAAGTTCTATCGCTATGGTTTGTGTGCTATTGAAGTAGCCCCAAGCAGAGACTGACGAGAATCCCTTTCATTGAAAGGGGTTGCCAAGCTTCCAAAAATCTGCGAGTTTCCTGAAATCTCAGCAAATATTTTTTTCACCCAATCTTGATGATACTTCTATTTAATGATCAGTACACCAATCCCACTTGGCTCACCAAATTTCGTTCTTCTAGGTTAAACCGTTCCTTTGCAGTAACCGTTTTCATGTTTAGGTTTCACTCTGTTTTCTCCTATATGCATACATGTAGTTGGAACTCTAAATCAAACACGGTTTGTGCTAGCTCTTTGAAACTTGGCACAATAATGTATTTCCAAGTTCTATCACTATGGTTTGTGTGCTATTGAAATAGCCCCATCAGAGACTGACGAGAATCCCTTTCATTGAAAGGGGTTGCCAAGCTTCCAAAAAACTACGAGTTTCCTGAGATCTCAGCTGACATTTTTTCGCCCAATCTTGATGATACTTCCATTTAATGATCAGTACACCAATCCCACTTGGCTCACCAAATTTCGTTCTTCTAGGTTATACCGTTCCTTTGCAGTAATCGTTTTCATATTTAGGTTTCACTCTGTTTTCTCCTATATAGATACATGTAGTTGGAACTCTAAATCAAACACGGTTTGTGCTAGCTCTTTGAAACTAGGCAAAATAATGTAGTTTCAAGTTCTATCGCTAGGGTTTGTGTGCTATTGAAGTAGCCCCAAGCAGAGACTGACGAGAATCCCTTTCATTGAAAGGGGTTGCCAAGCTTCCAAAAAACTACGAGTTTCCTGAAATCTCAGCAAACATTTTTTCACCCAATCTTGATGATACTTCTATTTAATGATCAGTACACCCATCCCACTTGGCTCACCAAATTTTCGTTCTTCTAGGTTAAACCGTTCCTTTGCAGTAACCGTTTTCATGTTTAGGTTTTCTCTCTGTTTTCTCCTATATGGATACATGTAGTTGGAACTCTAAATCAAACACGGTTTGTGCTAGCTCTTTGAAACTTGGCACAATAATGTAGTTCCAAGTTCTATCGCTATGGTTTGTGTGCTATTGAAGTAGCCCCAAGCAGAGACTGACGAGAATCCCTTTCATTGAAAGGGGTTGCCAACCTTCCAAAAAACTGCGAGTTTCCTGAAATCTCAGCAAACATTTTTTCACCCAATCTTTATGATACTTGCAGGTTGTTTCAGTACACAAATCTCACTTGGCTCACTAAATTTCGTTCTTCTAGGTTTAACCGTTCCTTTGCAGTAACCGTTTTCATGTTTAGGTTTCACTCTGTTTTCTCCTATATGGATACATGTAGTTGGAACTCTAAATCAAACACGGTTTGTGCTAGCTCTTTGAAACTTGGCACAATAATGTAGTTCCAAGTTCTATCGCTATGGTTTGTGTGCTATTGAAGTAGCAACAAGCAGAGACTGACGAGAATCCCTATCATTGAAAGGGGTTGCCAAGCTTCCAAAAAACTACGAGTTTCCTGAAATCTCAGCAAACATTTTTTCACCCAATCTTGATGATACTTCCATTTAATGATCAGTACACCAATCCCACTTGGCTCACCAAATTTCGTTCTTCTAGGTTAAACCGTTCCTTTGCAGTAACCGTTTTCATGTTTAGGTTTCACTCTGTTTTCTCCTATATGGATACATGTAGTTGGAACTCTAAATCAAACACGGTTTGTGCTCGCTCTCTGAAACTTGGCACAATAATGTAGTTCCAAGTTCTATCGCTATGGTTTGTGTGCTATTGAAGTAGCCCCAAGCAGAGACTGACGAGAATCCCTTTCATAGAAAGGGGTTGCCAGGCTTCAAAAAACTGCGAGTTTCCTGAAATCTCAGCAGACATTTTTTCACCCAGTCTTGATGAAACTTCCATTTAATGATCAGTACACCAATCCCACTTGGCTCACCAAATTTCGTTCTTCTAGGTTAAACCGTTCCTTTGCAGTAACCGTTTTCATATTTAGGTTTCACTCTGTTTTCTCCTATATAGATACATGTAGTTGGAACTCTAAATCAAACACCGTTTGTGCTAGCTCTTTGAAACTTGGCACAATAATATAGTTCCAAGTTCTATCGCTATGGTTTGTGTGCTATTGAAGTAGCCCAAGCAGAGAATGACGAGAATCCCTTTCATTGAAAGGGGTTGCCAAGCTTCCAAAAAACTACGAGTTTCCTGAAATCTCAGGCAAACATTTTTTCACCCAATCTTGATGATACTTCCATTTAATGATCAGTACACAAATCCCACTTGGCACACCAAATTTCGTTCTTCTAGGTTAAACCGTTCCTTTGCAGTAACCGTTTTCATGTTTAGGTTTCACTCTGTTTTCTCCTATATGGATACATGTAGTTGGAACTCTAAATCAAACACGGTTTGTGCTAGCTATTTGAAACTTGGCACAATAATGTAGTTCCAAGTTCTATCGCTATGGTTTGTGTGCTATTGAAGTAGCTCCAAGCAGAGACTGAAGAGAATCCCTTCATTGAAAGGGGTTGCCAAGCTTCCAAAAAACTACGAGTTTCCTGAAATATCAGCAAACATTTTTTCACCCAATCTTGATGATACTTCCATTTAATGATCAGTACACCAATCCCACTTGGCTCACCAAATTTCGTTCTTCTAAGTTAAACCGTTCCTTTGCAGTAACCGTTTTCATATTTAGGTTTCTCTCTGTTTTCTCCTATATGGATACATGTAGTTGGAACTCTAAATCAAACACGGTTTGTGCTAGCTCTTTGAAACGTGGCTCAATAATGTAGTTCCAAGTTCTATCGCTATGGTTTGTGTGCTATTGAAGTAGCCCCAATCAGAGACTGACGAGAATCCCTTTCAATGAAAGGGGTTGCCAAGCTTCCAAAAAACTACGAGTTTCTTGAAATCTCAGCAAACATTTTTTCACCAAATCTTGATGATACTTCTATTTAATGATCAGTACACCAATCCCACTTGGCTCACCAAATTTCGTTCTTCTAGGTTAAACCGTTCCTTTGCAGTAACCGTTTTCATGTTTAGGTTTCACTCTGTTTTCTCCTATATGGATACATGTAGTTGGAACTCTAAATCAAACACGGTTTGGCTAGCTCTTTGAAAACTTGGCACAATAATGTAGTTCCAAGTTCTATCGCTATGGTTTGTGTGCTATTGAAGTAGCCCCAAGCAGAAACTGACGAGAATCCCTTTCATTGAAAGGGGTTGCCAAGCTTCCAAAAATCTGCGAGTTTCCTGAAATCTCAGCAAATATTTTTTTCACCCAATCTTGATGATACTTCTATTTAATGATCAGTACACCAATCCCACTTGGCGCACCAAATTTCGTTCTTCTAGGTTAAACCGTTCCTTTGCAGTAACCATTTTCATGTTTAGGTTTCACTCTGTTTTCTCCTATATGGATACATGTAGTTGGAACTCTAAATCAAACACGGTTTGTGCTAGCTCTTTGAAACTTGGCACAATAATGTATTTCCAAGTTCTATCACTATGGTTTGTGTGCTATTGAAATAGCCCCATCAGAGACTGACGAGAATCCTTTCATTGAAAGGGGTTGCCAAGCTTCCAAAAAACTACGAGTTTCCTGAGATCTCAGCTGACATTTTTTCGCCCAATCTTGATGATACTTCCATTTAATGATCAGTACACCAATCCCACTTGGCTCACCAAATTTCGTTCTTCTAGGTTATACCGTTCCTTTGCAGTAATCGTTTTCATATTTAGGTTTCACTCTGTTTTCTCCTATATAGATACATGTAGTTGGAACTCTAAATCAAACACGGTTTGTGCTAGCTCTTTGAAACTAGGCAAAATAATGTAGTTTCAAGTTCTATCGCTAGGGTTTGTGTGCTATTGAAATAGCCCCAAGCAGAGACTGACGAGAATCCCTTTCATTGAAAGGGGTTTCCAAGCTTCCAAAAAACTACGAGTTTCCTGAAATCTCAGCAAACATTTTTCACCCAATCTTGATGATACTTCTATTTAATGATCAGTACACCCATCCCACTTGGCTCACCAAATTTCGTTCTTCTAGGTTAAACCGTTCCTTTGCAGTAACCGTTTTCATGTTTAGGTTTCACTCTGTTTTCTCCTATATGGATACCTGTAGTTGGAACTCTAAATCAAACACGGTTTGTGCTAGCTCTTTGAAACTTGGCACAATAATGTAGTTCCAAGTTCTATCGCTATGGTTTGTGTGCTATTGAAGTAGCCCCAAGCAGAGACTGACGAGAATCCCTTTCATTGAAAGGGGTTGCCAAGCTTCCAAAAAACTGCGAGTTTCCTGAAATCTCAGCAAACATTTTTTCACCCAATCTTTATGATACTTGCAGGTTGTTTCAGTACACAAATCTCACTTGGCTCACTAAATTTCGTTCTTCTAGGTTTAACCGTTCCTTTGCAGTAACCGTTTTCATGTTTAGGTTTCACTCTGTTTTCTCCTATATGGATACATGTAGTTGGAACTCTAAATCAAACACGGTTTGTGCTAGCTCTTTGAAACTTGGCACAATAATGTAGTTCCAAGTTCTATCGCTATGGTTTGTGTGCTATTGAAGTAGCCCCAAGCAGAGACTGACGAGAATCCCTTTCATTGAAAGGGGTTGCCAAGCTTCCAAAAAACTACGAGTTTCCTGAAATCTCAGCAAACACTTTTTCACCCAATCTTGATGATACTTCCATTTAATGATCAGTACACCAATCCCACTTGGCTCACCAAATTTCGTTCTTCTAGGTTAAACCGTTCCTTTACAGTAACCGTTTTCATGTTTAGGTTTCACTCTGTTTTCTCCTATATGGATACATGTAGTTGGAACTCTAAATCAAACACGGTTTGTGCTAGCTCTCTGAAACTTGGCACAATAATGTAGTTCCAAGTTCTATCGCTATGGTTTGTGTGCTATTGAAGTAGCCCCAAGCAGAGACTGACGAGAATCCCTTTCATAGAAAGGGGGTTGCCAGGCTTCAAAAAACTGCGAGTTTCCTGAAATCTCAGCAGACATTTTTTCACCCAGTCTTGATGAAACTTCCATTTAATGATCAGTACACCAATCCCACTTGGCTCACCAAATTTCGTTCTTCTAGGTTAAACCGTTCCTTTGCAGTAATCGTTTTCATATTTAGGTTTCACTCTGTTTTCTCCTATATAGATACATGTAGTTGGAACTCTAAATCAAACACCGTTTGTGCTAGCTCTTTGAAACTTGGCACAATAATATAGTTCCAAGTTCTATCGCTATGGTTTGTGTGCTATTGAAGTAGCCCCAAGCAGAGAATGACGAGAATCCCTTTCATTGAAAGGGGTTGCCAAGTTTCCAAAAAACTACGAGTTTCCTGAAATCTCAGCAAACATTTTTTCACCCAATCTTGATGATACTTCCATTTAATGATCAGTACACCAATCCCACTTAGCACACCAAATTTCGTTCTTCTAGGTTAAACCGTTCCTTTGCAGTAACCGTTTTCATGTTTAGGTTTCACTCTGTTTTCTCCCTATATGGATACATGTAGTTGGAACTCTAAATCAAACACGGTTTGTGCTAGCTCTTTGAAACTTGGCACAATAATGTAGTTCCAAGTTCTATCGCTATGGTTTGTGTGCTATTGAAGTAGCCCCAAGCAGAGACTGACGAGAATCCCTTTCATTGAAAGGGGTTGCCAAGCTTCCAAAAAACTACGAGTTTCCTGAAATATCAGCAAACATTTTTTCACCCAATCTTGATGATACTTCCATTTAATGATCAGTACACGAATCCCACTTGGCTCACCAAATTTCGTTCTTCTAAGTTAAACCGTTCCTTTGCAGTAACCGTTTTCATATTTAGGTTTCTCTCTGTTTTCTCCTATATGGATACATGTAGTTGGAACTCTAAATCAAACACGGTTTGTGCTACCTCTTTGAAACGTGGCTCAATAATGTAGTTCCAAGTTCTATCGCTATGGTTTGTGTGCTATTGAAGTAGCCCCAATCAGAGACTGACGAGAATCCCTTTCAATGAAAGGGGTTGCCAAGCTTCCAAAAAACTACGAGTTTTCTGAAATCTCAGCAAACATTTTTTCACCCAATCTTGATGATACTTCTATTTAATGATCAGTACACCAATCCCACTTGGCTCACCAAATTTCGTTCTTCTAGGTTAAACCGTTCCTTTGCAGTAACCGTTTTCATGTTTAGGTTTCACTCTGTTTTCTCCTATATGGATACATGTAGTTGGAACTCTAAATCAAACACGGTTTGTGCTAGCTCTTTGAAACTTGGCACAATAATGTAGTTCCAAGTTCTATCGCTATGGGTTTGTGTGCTATTGAAGTAGCCCCAAGCAGAGACTGACGAGAATCCCTTTCATTGAAAGGGGTTGCCAAGCTTCCAAAAATCTACGAGTTTCCTGAAATCTCAGCAAACATTTTTTCACCCAATCTTGATGATACTTCTATTTAAAGATCAGTACACCAATCCCACTTGGCTCACCAAATTTCGTTCTTCTACGTTAAACTGTTCCTTTGCAGTAACCGTTTTCAAGTTTAGGTTTCACTCTGTTTTCTCCTATATGGATACATGTAGTTGCAACTCTAAATCAAACACGGTTTGTGCTAGCTCTTTGACACTTGGCACAATAATGTAGTTCCAAGTTCTATCGCTATGGTTTGTGTGCTATTGAAGTAGCCCCAAGCAGAGACTGACGAGAATCCCTTTCAATGAAAGGGGATGCCAAGCTTCCACAAAACTTCGAGTTTCCTGAAATCTCAGCAGACATTTTTTCACCCAATCTTGATGAAACTTCCATTTAATGATCAGTACACCAATCCCACTTGGCTCACCAAATTTCGTTCTTCTAGGTTAAAACCGTTCCTTTGCAGTAACCGTTTTCATGTTTAGGTTTCACTCTGTTTTCTCCTATATGGATACATGTAGTTGGAACTCTAAATCAAACACGGTTTGTGCTAGCTCTTTGAATCTTGGCACAATAATTTAGTTCCAAGTTCTATCGCTATGGTTTGTGTGCTATTGAAGTAGCCCCAAGCAGAGACTGACAAGAATCCCTTTCATTGAAAGGGGTTGCCAAGCTTCCAAAAAACTGCGAGTTTCCTGAAATCTCAGCAAACATTTTTTCACTCAATCTTGATGATACTTGCAGGTAGTGATCAGTACCCGAATCCCACTTGGCTCACCAAATTTCGTTCTTCTAGGTTAAACCGTTCCTTTGCAGTAACCGTTTTCATGTTTAGCTTTCACTCTGTTTTCTCCTATACGGATACATGTAGTTGGAACTCTAAATCAAACACGGTTTGTGCTAGCTCTATGAAACTTGGCACAATAATGTAGTTCCAAGTTCTATTGCTATGGTTTGTGTGCTATTGAAGTAGCCCCAAGCAGAGACTGACGAGAATCCCTTTCATTGAAAGGGGTTGCCAAGCTTCCAAAAAACTACGAGTTTCCTGAAATATCAGCAAACATTTTTTCACCCAATCTTGATGATACTTCCATTTAATGATCAGTACACGAATCCCACTTGGCTCACCAAATTTTCGTTCTTCTAAGTTAAACCGTTCCTTTGCAGTAACCGTTTTCATATTTAGGTTTCTCTCTGTTTTCTCCTATATGGATACATGTAGTTGGAACTCTAAATCAAACACGGTTTGTGCTACCTCTTTGAAACTTGGCACAATAATGTAGTTCCAAGTTCTATCGCTATGGTTTGTGTGCTATTGAAGTAGCCCCAATCAGAGACTGACGAGAATCCCTTTCAATGAAAGGGGTTGCCAAGTTTCCAAAAAACTACGAGTTTCCTGAAATCTCAGCAAACATTTTTTTCACCCAATCTTGATGATACTTCTATTTAATGATCAGTACACCAATCCCACTTGGCTCACCAAATTTCGTTCTTCTAGGTTAAACCGTTCCTTTGCAGTAACCGTTTTCATGTTTAGGTTTCACTCTGTTTTCTCCTATATGGATACATGTAGTTGGAACTCTAAATCAAACACGGTTTGTGCTAGCTCTTTGAAACTTGGCACAATAATGTAGTTCCAAGTTCTATCGCTATGGTTTGTGTGCTATTGAAGTAGCCCCAAGCAGAGACTGACGAGAATCCCTTTCATTGAAAGGGGTTGCCAAGCTTCCAAAAATCTACGAGTTTCCTGAAATCTCAGCAATTTTTCACCCAATCTTGATGATACTTCTATTTAAAGATCAGTACACCAATCCCACTTGGCTCACCAAATTTCGTTCTTCTACATTAAACCGTTCCTTTGCAGTAACCGTTTTCATGTTTAGGTTTCACTCTGTTTTCTCCTATATGGATATATGTAGTTGGAACTCTAAATCAAACACGGTTTGTGCTAGCTCTTTGACACTTGGCACAATAATGTAGTTCCAAGTTCTATCGCTATGGTTTGTGTGCTATTGAATTAGCCCCAAGCAGAGACTGACGAGAATCCCTTTCAATGAAAGGGGATGCCAAGCTTCCAAAAAACTACGAGTTTCCTGAAATCTCAGCAGACATTTTTTCACCCAATCTTGATGATACTTCCATTTAATGATCAATACACCAATCCCACTTGGCTCACCAAATTTCGTTCATCTAGGTTAAACCGTTCCTTTGCAGTAACCGTTTTCATGTTTAGGTTTCACTCTGTTTTCTCCTATATGGATACATGTAGTTGGAACTCTAAATCAAACACGGTTTGTGCTAGCTCTTTGAAACTTGGCACAATAATGTAGTTCCAAGTTCTATCGCTATGGTTTGTGTGCTATTGAAGTAGCCCCAAGCAGAGACTGACAAGAATCCCTTTCATTGAAAGGGGTTGCCAAGCTTCCAAAAAACTGCGAGTTTCCTGAAATCTCAGCAAACATTTTTTCACTCAATCTTGATGATACTTGCAGGTAGTGATCAGTACACGAATCCCACTTGGCTCACCAAATTTCGTTCTTCTAGGTTAAACCGTTCCTTTGCAGTAACCGTTTTCATGTTTAGGTTTCACTCTGTTTTCTCCTATATGGATACATGTAGTTGGAACTCCAAATCAAACACGGTTTGTGCTAGCTCTTTGAAACTTGGCACAATAATGTAGTTCCAAGTTCTATCGCTATGGTTTGTGTGCTATTGAAGTAGCCCCAAGCAGAGACTGACAAGAATCCCTTTCATTGAAAGGGGTTGCCAAGCTTCCAAAAAACTGCGAGTTTCCTGAAATATCAGCAAACATTTTTTTCACCCAATCTTGATGATACTTGCAGGTAGTGATCAGTACACGAATCCCACTTGGCTCACCAAATTTCGTTCTTTAGGTTAAACCGTTCCTTTGCAGTAACCGTTTTCATGTTTAGGTTTCACTCTGTTTTCTCCTATATAGATACATGTAGTTGGAACTCTAAATCAAACACGGTTTGTGCTAGCTCTTTGAAACTTGGCACAATAATGTAGTTCCAAGTTCCATTGCTATGGTTTGTGTGCTATTGAAATAGCCCCAAGCAGAGACTGACGAGAATCCCTTTCATTGAAAGGGGTTGCCAAGCTTCCAAAAATCTACGAGTTTCCTGAAATCTCAGCAAACATTTTTTCACCCAATCTTTATGATACTTCTATTTAAAGATCAGTACACCAATCCCACTTGGCTCACCAAATTTCGTTCTTCTACGTTAAACCGTTCCTTTGCAGTAACCGTTTTCATGTTTAGGTTTCACTCTGTTTTCTCCTATATGGATACATGTAGTTGGAACTCTAAATCAAACACGGTTTGTGCTA
>NW_027553872.1:0-28043 GCF_045843805.1 Urocitellus parryii
ACGAACGGTTTAACCCAGAAGAACGAAATTTGGTGAGCCAAGTGGGATTGGTGTACTGATCATTACCTGCAACTATCATCAAGATTGGGTGAAAAAATGTTTGCTGAGATTTCAGGAAACTCGTAGTTTTTTGGAAGCTTGGCAACCCCTTTCAATGAAAGTGATTCTCGTCAGTCTCTGCTTGGGGCTACTTCAATAGGAAACAAACCATACAGATAGATCTTGGAACTACTTTATTCTGTCAAGTTTGAAAGAGCTAGCACAAACCGTGTTTCATTTAGATTTCCAACTACATGTATCCATATCGGAGAAAACAGAATGAAACCCAAAAATGAAAACGGTTACTGCAAACGAACGGTTTAACCCAGAAGAAGGAAATTTGGTGAGCCAAATGGGATTGGTGTACTGATCATTACCTGCAAGTATCATCAAGATTGGGTGAAAAAATGTTTGCTGAGATTTCAGGAAACTCGTAGGTTTTTGGAAGCTTGGCAACCCCTTTCAATGAAAGTGAGTCTCGTCAGTCTCTGCTTGGGGCTACTTCAATAGGAAACCAACCCCAGAGATAGAACTTGGAACTACTTTATTGTGCCAAGTTTCAAAGAGCTAGCACAAACCGTGTTTGATTTAGAGTTCCAACTACATGTATTCAATATAGGAGAAAACAGAGTGAAACCTAAAAATGAAAACGGTTACTGCAAACGAACGGTTTAACCCAGAAGAACGAAATTTGGTGAGCCAAGTGGGATTGGTGTACTGATCATTACCTGCAACTATCATCAAGATTGGGTGAAAAAATGTTTGCTGAGATTTCAGGAAACTCGTAGTTTTTTGGAAGCTTGGCAACCCCTTTCAATGAAAGTGATTCTCGTCAGTCTCTCCTTGGGGCTAATTCAATTTGAAACAAACCATAGATATAGAACTTGGAACTACTTTATTCTGTCAAGTTTGAAATAGCTAGCACAAACCGTGTTTCATTTAGATTTCCAACTACATGTATCCATATCGGAGAAAACAAAGTGAAACCCAAAAATGAAAACGGTTACTGCAAACGAACGGTTTAACCCAGAAGAAGGAAATTTGGTGAGCCAAATGGGATTGGTGTACTGATCATTACCTGCAAGTATCATCAAGATTGGGTGAAAAAATGTTTGCTGAGATTTCAGGAAACTCGTAGGTTTTTGGAAGCTTGGCAACCCCTTTCAATGAAAGTGAGTCTCGTCAGTCTCTGCTTGGGCTACTTCAATAGGAAACCAACCACAGAGATAGAACTTGGAACTACTTTATTGTGCCAAGTTTCAAAGAGCTAGCACAAACCGTGTTTGATTTAGAGTTCCAACTACATGTATCCAATATAGGAGAAAACAGAGTGAAACCTAAAAATGAAAACGGTTACTGCAAACGAACGGTTTAACCCAGAAGAACGAAATTTGGTGAGCCAAGTGGGATTGGTGTACTGATCATTACCTGCAACTATCATCAAGATTGGGTGAAAAAATGTTTGCTGAGATTTCAGGAAACTCGTAGTTTTTTGGAAGCTTGGCAACCCCTTTCAATGAAAGTGATTCTCGTCAGTCTCTCCGTGGGGCTAATTCAATTTGAAACAAAGCATAGATATAGAACTTGGAACTACTTTATTCTGTCAAGTTTGAAATAGCTAGCACAAACCGTGTTTCATTTAGATTTCCAACTACATGTATCCATATCGGAGAAAACAAAGTGAAACCCAAAAATGAAAACGGTTACTGCAAACGAACGGTTTAACCCAGAAGAAGGAAATTTGGTGAGCCAAATGGGATTGGTGTACTGATCATTACCTGCAAGTATCATCAAGATTGGGTGAAAAAATGTTTGCTGAGATTACAGGAAACTCGTAGTTTTTTGGAAGCTTGGCAACCCCTTTAAATGAAAGTGACTCTCGTCAATCTATGCTTGGGGCTACTTCAATAGGAAATAAACCGTAGAGATAGAACTTGGAACTACTTTATTGTGCCAAGTTTCAAAGAGCTAGCACAAACCGTGTTTGATTTAGAGTTCCAACTACATGTATCCATATAGGAGAAAACAGAGTGAAACCTAAAAATGAAAACGGTTACTGCAAACGAACGGTTTACCCCAGAAGAACGAAATTTGGTGAGCCATGTGGGATTGGTGTACTGATCTTTACTTGCCAGTATCATCAAGATTGGGTGAAAAAATGTTTGCTGAGATTTCAGGAAACTCGTAGTTTTTTGGATCTGTGAGTTCAATGAATCCCATTTCAATGAACGTGATTCTCGTCAGTCTCTGCTTGGGGTTACTTCAATAGGAAACAAACTATAGAAGCAGAACTTGGAACTACTTTACTGTGCCAGGTTTCAAAGAGCTAGCTCAAACCTTGTTTGATTTAGAGTTCCAAATACATGTATCCATATACGAGAAAACACAGGGAAATCTATAAATGAAAACGGTTACTGCAAACGAACGGTTTAAACCAGAAGAACGACATTTGGTTATCCAAGTGGGATTGGTGTACTGATCATTACCTGCAAGTATCATCAAGATTGGGTGAAAAAATGTTTGCTGAGATTTCAGGAAACTCGTAGGTTTTTGGAAGCTTGGCAACCCCTTTCAATGAAAGTGATTCTCGTCAGTCTCTGCTTGGGGCTACTTCCATAGGAAACAAACCATACAGATAGATCTTGGAACTACTTTATTGTGCCAAGTTTCAAAGAGCTAGCACAAACCGTGTTTGATTTAGAGTTCCAACTACATGTATCCAATATAGGAGAAAACAGAGTGAAACCTAAAAATGAAAACGGTTACTGCAAACGAACGGTTTAACCCAGAAGAACGAAATTTGGTGAGCCAAGTGGGATTGGTGTACTGATCATTACCTGCAACTATCATCAAGATTGGGTGAAAAAATGTTTGCTGAGATTTCAGGAAACTCGTAGTTTTTTGGAAGCTTGGCAACCCCTTTCAATGAAAGTGAGTCTCGTCAGTCTCTGCTTGGGGCTACTTCAATAGGAAACCAACCACAGAGATAGAACTTGGAACTACTTTATTGTGCCAAGTTTCAAAGAGCTTGCACAAACCGTATTTCATTTAGATTTCCAACTACATGTATCCATATCGGAGAAAACAAAGTGAAACCCCAAAATGAAAACGGTTACTGCAAACGAACGGTTTAACCCAGAAGAAGGAAATTTGGTGAGCCAAATGGGATTGGTGTACTGATCATTACCTGCAAGTATCATCAAGATTGGGTGAAAAAATGTTTGCTGAGATTTCAGGAAACTCGTAGGTTTTTGGAAGCTTGGCAACCCCTTTCAATGAAAGTGAGTCTCGTCAGTCTCTGCTTGGGGCTACTTCAATAGGAAACCAACCACAGAGATAGAACTTGGAAGTACTTTATTGTGCCAAGTTTCAAAGAGCTAGCACAAACCGTGTTTGAATTAGAGTTCCAACTACAGGTATCCAATATAGGAGAAAACAGAGTGAAACCTAAAAATGAAAACGGTTACTGCAAACGAACGGTTTAACCCAGAAGAAGGAAATTTGGTGAGCCAAGTGGGATTGGTGTACTGATCATTACCTGCAAGTATCATCAAGATTGGGTGAAAAAATGTTTGCTGAGATTTCAGGAAACTCGTAGGTTTTTGGAAGCTTGGCAACCCCTTTCAATGAAAGTGATTCTCGTCAGTCTCTGCTTGGGGCTACTTCAATAGGAAACAAACCATACAGATAGATCTTGGAACTACTTTATTCTGTCAAGTTTGAAAGAGCTAGCACAAACCGTGTTTCATTTAGATTTCCAACTACATGTATCCATATCGGAGAAAACAGAATGAAACCCAAAAATGAAAACGGTTACTGCAAACGAACGGTTTAACCCAGAAGAAGGAAATTTGGTGAGCCAAATGGGATTGGTGTACTGATCATTACCTGCAAGTATCATCAAGATTGGGTGAAAAAATGTTTGCTGAGATTTCAGGAAACTCGTAGGTTTTTGGAAGCTTGGCAACCCCTTTCAATGAAAGTGAGTCTCGTCAGTCTCTGCTTGGGGCTACTTCAATAGGAAACCAACCACAGAGATAGAACTTGGAACTACTTTATTGTGCCAAGTTTCAAAGAGCTAGCACAAACCGTGTTTGATTTAGAGTTCCAACTACATGTATTCAATATAGGAGAAAACAGAGTGAAACCTAAAAATGAAAACGGTTACTGCAAACGAACGGTTTAACCCAGAAGAACGAAATTTGGTGAGCCAAGTGGGATTGGTGTACTGATCATTACCTGCAACTATCATCAAGATTGGGTGAAAAAATGTTTGCTGAGATTTCAGGAAACTCGTAGTTTTTTGGAAGCTTGGCAACCCCTTTCAATGAAAGTGATTCTCGTCAGTCTCTCCGTGGGGCTAATTCAATTTGAAACAAAGCATAGATATAGAACTTGGAACTACTTTATTCTGTCAAGTTTGAAATAGCTAGCACAAACCGTGTTTCATTTAGATTTCCAACTACATGTATCCATATCGGAGAAAACAAAGTGAAACCCAAAAATGAAAACGGTTACTGCAAACGAACGGTTTAACCCAGAAGAAGGAAATTTGGTGAGCCAAATGGGATTGGTGTACTGATCATTACCTGCAAGTATCATCAAGATTGGGTGAAAAAATGTTTGCTGAGATTACAGGAAACTCGTAGTTTTTTGGAAGCTTGGCAACCCCTTTAAATGAAAGTGACTCTCGTCAATCTATGCTTGGGGCTACTTCAATAGGAAATAAACCGTAGAGATAGAACTTGGAACTACTTTATTGTGCCAAGTTTCAAAGAGCTAGCACAAACCGTGTTTGATTTAGAGTTCCAACTACATGTATCCATATAGGAGAAAACAGAGTGAAACCTAAAAATGAAAACGGTTACTGCAAACGAACGGTTTACCCCAGAAGAACGAAATTTGGTGAGCCATGTGGGATTGGTGTACTGATCTTTACTTGCCAGTATCATCAAGATTGGGTGAAAAAATGTTTGCTGAGATTTCAGGAAACTCGTAGTTTTTTTGGATCTGTGAGTTCAATGAATCCCATTTCAATGAACGTGATTCTCGTCAGTCTCTGCTTGGGGTTACTTCAATAGGAAACAAACTATAGAGCAGAACTTGGAACTACTTTACTGTGCCAGGTTTCAAAGAGCTAGCTCAAACCTTGTTTGATTTAGAGTTCCAAATACATGTATCCATATACGAGAAAACACAGGGAAACCTATAAATGAAAACGGTTACTGCAAACGAACGGTTTAAACCAGAAGAACGACATTTGGTTATCCAAGTGGGATTGGTGTACTGATCATTACCTGCAAGTATCATCAAGATTGGGTGAAAAAATGTTTGCTGAGATTTCAGGAAACTCGTAGGTTTTTGGAAGCTTGGCAACCCCTTTCAATGAAAGTGAGTCTCGTCAGTCTCTGCTTGGGGCTACTTCCATAGGAAACAAACCATACAGATAGATCTTGGAACTACTTTATTGTGCCAAGTTTCAAAGAGCTAGCACAAACCGTGTTTGATTTAGAGTTCCAACTACATGTATTCAATATAGGAGAAAACAGAGTGAAACCTAAAAATGAAAACGGTTACTGCAAACGAACGGTTTAACCCAGAAGAACGAAATTTGGTGAGCCAAGTGGGATTGGTGTACTGATCATTACCTGCAACTATCATCAAGATTGGGTGAAAAAATGTTTGCTGAGATTTCAGGAAACTCGTAGTTTTTTGGAAGCTTGGCAACCCCTTTCAATGAAAGTGATTCTCGTCAGTCTCTCCTTGGGGCTAATTCAATTTGAAACAAACCATAGATATAGAACTTGGAACTACTTTATTCTGTCAAGTTTGAAATAGCTAGCACAAACCGTGTTTCATTTAGATTTCCAACTACATGTATCCATATCGGAGAAACAAAGTGAAACCCAAAAATGAAAACGGTTACTGCAAACGAACGGTTTAACCCAGAAGAAGGAAATTTGGTGAGCCAAATGGGATTGGTGTACTGATCATTACCTGCAAGTATCATCAAGATTGGGTGAAAAAATGTTTGCTGAGATTTCAGGAAACTCGTAGGTTTTTGGAAGCTTGGCAACCCCTTTCAATGAAAGTGAGTCTCATCAGTCTCTGCTTGGGGCTACTTCAATAGGAAACCAACCACAGAGATAGAACTTGGAACTACTTTATTGTGCCAAGTTTCAAAGAGCTAGCACAAACCGTGTTTGATTTAGAGTTCCAACTACATGTATTCAATATAGGAGAAAACAGAGTGAAACCTAAAAATGAAAACGGTTACTGCAAACGAACGGTTTAACCCAGAAGAACGAAATTTGGTGAGCCAAGTGGGATTGGTGTACTGATCATTACCTGCAACTATCATCAAGATTGGGTGAAAAAATGTTTGCTGAGATTTCAGGAAACTCGTAGTTTTTTGGAAGCTTGGCAACCCCTTTCAATGAAAGTGATTCTCGTCAGTCTCTCCGTGGGGCTAATTCAATTTGAAACAAACCATAGATATAGAACTTGGAACTACTTTATTCTGTCAAGTTTGAAATAGCTAGCACGAACCGTATTTCATTTAGATTTCCAACTACATGTATCCATATCGGAGAAAACAAAGTGAAACCCCAAAATGAAAACGGTTACTGCAAACGAACGGTTTAACCCAGAAGAAGGAAATTTGGTGAGCCAAATGGGATTGGTGTACTGATCATTACCTGCAAGTATCATCAAGATTGGGTGAAAAAATGTTTGCTGAGATTTCAGGAAACTCGTAGGTTTTTGGAAGCTTGGCAACCCCTTTCAATGAAAGTGAGTCTCGTCAGTCTCTGCTTGGGGCTACTTCAATAGGAAACCAACCACAGAGATAGAACTTGGAAGTACTTTATTGTGCCAAGTTTCAAAGAGCTAGCACAAACCGTGTTTGAATTAGAGTTCCAACTACAGGTATCCAATATAGGAGAAAACAGAGTGAAACCTAAAAATGAAAACGGTTACTGCAAACGAACGGTTTATCCCAGAAGAACAAAATTTGGTGAGCCAAGTGGGATTGGTGTACTGATCATTACCTGCAAGTATCATCAAGATTGGGTGAAAAAATGTTTGCTGAGATTTCAGGAAACTCGTAGGTTTTTGGAAGCTTGGCAACCCCTTTCAATGAAAGTGATTCTCGTCAGTCTCTGCTTGGGGCTACTTCAATAGGAAACAAACCATACAGATAGATCTTGGAACTACTTTATTCTGTCAAGATTGAAAGAGCTAGCACAAACCGTGTTTCATTTAGATTTCCAACTACATGTATCCATATCGGAGAAAACAGAATGAAACCCAAAAATGAAAACGGTTACTGCAAACGAACGGTTTAACCCAGAAGAAGGAAATTTGGTGAGCCAAATGGAATTGGTGTACTGATCATTACCTGCAAGTATCATCAAGATTGGGTGAAAAAATGTTTGCTGAGATTTCAGGAAACTCGTAGGTTTTTGGAAGCTTGGCAACCCCTTTCAATGAAAGTGAGTCTCGTCAGTCTCTGCTTGGGGCTACTTCAATAGGAAACCAACCACAGAGATAGAACTTGGAACTACTTTATTGTGCCAAGTTTCAAAGAGCTAGCACAAACCGTGTTTGATTTAGAGTTCCAACTACATGTATTCAATATAGGAGAAAACAGAGTGAAACCTAAAAATGAAAACGGTTACTGCAAACGAACGGTTTAACCCAGAAGAACGAAATTTGGTGAGCCAAGTGGGATTGGTGTACTGATCATTACCTGCAACTATCATCAAGATTGGGTGAAAAAATGTTTGCTGAGATTTCAGGAAACTCGTAGTTTTTTGGAAGCTTGGCAACCCCTTTCAATGAAAGTGATTCTCGTCAGTCTCTCCGTGGGGCTAATTCAATTTGAAACAAAGCATAGATATAGAACTTGGAACTACTTTATTCTGTCAAGTTTGAAATAGCTAGCACAAACCGTGTTTCATTTAGATTTCCAACTACATGTATCCATATCGGAGAAAACAAAGTGAAACCCAAAAATGAAAACGGTTACTGCAAACGAACGGTTTAACCCAGAAGAAGGAAATTTGGTGAGCCAAATGGGATTGGTGTACTGATCATTACCTGCAAGTATCATCAAGATTGGGTGAAAAAATGTTTGCTGAGATTACAGGAAACTCGTAGTTTTTTGGAAGCTTGGCAACCCCTTTAAATGAAAGTGACTCTCGTCAATCTATGCTTGGGGCTACTTCAATAGGAAATAAACCGTAGAGATAGAACTTGGAACTACTTTATTGTGCCAAGTTTCAAAGAGCTAGCACAAACCGTGTTTGATTTAGAGTTCCAACTACATGTATCCATATAGGAGAAAACAGAGTGAAACCTAAAAATGAAAACGGTTACTGCAAACGAACGGTTTACCCCAGAAGAACGAAATTTGGTGAGCCATGTGGGATTGGTGTACTGATCTTTACTTGCCAGTATCATCAAGATTGGGTGAAAAAATGTTTGCTGAGATTTCAGGAAACTCGTAGTTTTTTGGATCTGTGAGTTCAATGAATCCCATTTCAATGAACGTGATTCTCGTCAGTCTCTGCTTGGGGTTACTTCAATAGGAAACAAACTATAGAGCAGAACTTGGAACTACTTTACTGTGCCAGGTTTCAAAGAGCTAGCTCAAACCTTGTTTGATTTAGAGTTCCAAATACATGTATCCATATACGAGAAAACACAGGGAAACCTATAAATGAAAACGGTTACTGCAAACGAACGGTTTAAACCAGAAGAACGACATTTGGTTATCCAAGTGGGATTGGTGTACTGATCATTACCTGCAAGTATCATCAAGATTGGGTGAAAAAATGTTTGCTGAGATTTCAGGAAACTCGTAGTTTTTTGGAAGCTTGGCAACCCCTTTCAATGAAAGTGAGTCTCGTCAGTCTCTGCTTGGGGCTACTTCCATAGGAAACAAACCATACAGATAGATCTTGGAACTACTTTATTGTGCCAAGTTTCAAAGAGCTAGCACAAACCGTGTTTGATTTAGAGTTCCAACTACATGTATTCAATATAGGAGAAAACAGAGTGAAACCTAAAAATGAAAACGGTTACTGCAAACGAACGGTTTAACCCAGAAGAACGAAATTTGGTGAGCCAAGTGGGATTGGTGTACTGATCATTACCTGCAACTATCATCAAGATTGGGTGAAAAAATGTTTGCTGAGATTTCAGGAAACTCGTAGTTTTTTGGAAGCTTGGCAACCCCTTTCAATGAAAGTGATTCTCGTCAGTCTCTCCGTGGGGCTAATTCAATTTGAAACAAACCATAGATATAGAACTTGGAACTACTTTATTCTGTCAAGTTTGAAATAGCTAGCACAAACCGTGTTTCATTTAGATTTCCAACTACATGTATCCATATCGGAGAAAACAAAGTGAAACCCAAAAATGAAAACGGTTACTGCAAACGAACGGTTTAACCCAGAAGAAGGAAATTTGGTGAGCCAAATGGGATTGGTGTACTGATCATTACCTGCAAGTATCATCAAGATTGGGTGAAAAAATGTTTGCTGAGATTTCAGGAAACTCGTAGGTTTTTGGAAGCTTGGCAACCCCTTTCAATGAAAGTGAGTCTCATCAGTCTCTGCTTGGGGCTACTTCAATAGGAAACCAACCACAGAGATAGAACTTGGAACTACTTTATTGTGCCAAGTTTCAAAGAGCTAGCACAAACCGTGTTTGATTTAGAGTTCCAACTACATGTATTCAATATAGGAGAAAACAGAGTGAAACCTAAAAATGAAAACGGTTACTGCAAACGAACGGTTTAACCCAGAAGAACGAAATTTGGTGAGCCAAGTGGGATTGGTGTACTGATCATTACCTGCAACTATCATCAAGATTGGGTGAAAAAATGTTTGCTGAGATTTCAGGAAACTCGTAGTTTTTTGGAAGCTTGGCAACCCCTTTCAATGAAAGTGATTCTCGTCAGTCTCTCCGTGGGCTAATTCAATTTGAAACAAACCATAGATATAGAACTTGGAACTACTTTATTCTGTCAAGTTTGAAATAGCTAGCACGAACCGTATTTCATTTAGATTTCCAACTACATGTATCCATATCGGAGAAAACAAAGTGAAACCCCAAAATGAAAACGGTTACTGCAAACGAACGGTTTAACCCAGAAGAAGGAAATTTGGTGAGCCAAATGGGATTGGTGTACTGATCATTACCTGCAAGTATCATCAAGATTGGGTGAAAAAATGTTTGCTGAGATTTCAGGAAACTCGTAGGTTTTTGGAAGCTTGGCAACCCCTTTCAATGAAAGTGAGTCTCGTCAGTCTCTGCTTGGGGCTACTTCAATAGGAAACCAACCACAGAGATAGAACTTGGAAGTACTTTATTGTGCCAAGTTTCAAAGAGCTAGCACAAACCGTGTTTGAATTAGAGTTCCAACTACAGGTATCCAATATAGGAGAAAACAGAGTGAAACCTAAAAATGAAAACGGTTACTGCAAACGAACGGTTTATCCCAGAAGAACAAAATTTGGTGAGCCAAGTGGGATTGGTGTACTGATCATTACCTGCAAGTATCATCAAGATTGGGTGAAAAAATGTTTGCTGAGATTTCAGGAAACTCGTAGGTTTTTGGAAGCTTGGCAACCCCTTTCAATGAAAGTGATTCTCGTCAGTCTCTGCTTGGGGCTACTTCAATAGGAAACAAACCATACAGATAGATCTTGGAACTACTTTATTCTGTCAAGATTGAAAGAGCTAGCACAAACCGTGTTTCATTTAGATTTCCAACTACATGTATCCATATCGGAGAAAACAGAATGAAACCCAAAAATGAAAACGGTTACTGCAAACGAACGGTTTAACCAGAAGAAGGAAATTTGGTGAGCCAAATGGAATTGGTGTACTGATCATTACCTGCAAGTATCATCAAGATTGGGTGAAAAAATGTTTGCTGAGATTTCAGGAAACTCGTAGGTTTTTGGAAGCTTGGCAACCCCTTTCAATGAAAGTGAGTCTCGTCAGTCTCTGCTTGGGGCTACTTCAATAGGAAACCAACCACAGAGATAGAACTTGGAACTACTTTATTGTGCCAAGTTTCAAAGAGCTAGCACAAACCGTGTTTGATTTAGAGTTCCAACTACATGTATTCAATACAGGAGAAAACAGAGTGAAACCTAAAAATGAAAACGGTTACTGCAAACGAACGGTTTAACCCAGAAGAACGAAATTTGGTGAGCCAAGTGGGATTGGTGTACTGATCATTACCTGCAAGGATCATCAAGATTGGGTGCAAAAATGTTTGCTGAGATTACAGGAAACTCGTAGTTTTTTGGAAGCTTGGCAACCCCTTTAAATGAAAGTGACTCTCGTCAATCTATGCTTGGGGCTACTTCAATAGGAAATAAACCGTAGGGATAGAACTTGGAACTACTTTATTGTGAGAAGTTTCAAAGAGCTAGCACAAACCGTGTTTGATTTAGAGTTCCAACTACATGTATCCATATAGGAGAAAACAGAGTGAAACCTAAAAATGAAAACGGTTACTGCAAACGAACGGTTTACCCCAGAAGAACGAAATTTGGTGAGCCATGTGGGATTGGTGTACTGATTTTTACTTGCCAGTATCATCAAGATTGGGTGAAAAAATGTTTGCTGAGATTTCAGGAAACTCGTAGTTTTTTGGATCTGTGAGTTCAATGAATCCCATTTCAATGAACGTGATTCTCGTCAGTCTCTGCTTGGGGTTACTTCAATAGGAAACAAACTATAGAAGCAGAACTTGGAACTACTTTACTGTGCCAGGTTTCAAAGAGCTAGCTCAAACCTTGTTTGATTTAGAGTTCCAAATACATGTATCCATATACGAGAAAACACAGGGAAACCTATAAATGAAAACGGTTACTGCAAACGAACGGTTTAAACCAGAAGAACGACATTTGGTTATCCAAGTGGGATTGGTGTACTGATCATTACCTGCAAGTATCATCAAGATTGGGTGAAAAAATGTTTGCTGAGATTTCAGGAAACTCGTAGGTTTTTGGAAGCTTGGCAACCCCTTTCAATGAAAGTGAGTCTCTTCAGTCTATGCTTGGGGCTACTTCCATAGGAAACAAACCATACAGATAGATCTTGGAACTACTTTATTGTGCCAAGTTTCAAAGAGCTAGCACAAACCGTGTTTGATTTAGAGTTCCAACTACATGTATCCAATATAGGAGAAAACAGAGTGAAACCTAAAAATGAAAACGGTTACTGCAAACGAACGGTTTAACCCAGAAGAACGAAATTTGGTGAGCCAAGTGGGATTGGTGTACTGATCATTACCTGCAACTATCATCAAGATTGGGTGAAAAAATGTTTGCTGAGATTTCAGGAAACTCGTAGTTTTTTGGAAGCTTGGCAACCCCTTTCAATGAAAGTGAGTCTCGTCAGTCTCTGCTTGGGGCTACTTCAATAGGAAACCAACCACAGAGATAGAACTTGGAACTACTTTATTGTGCCAAGTTTCAAAGAGCTAGCACAAACCGTGTTTGAATTAGAGTTCCAACTACAGGTATCCAATATAGGAGAAAACAGAGTGAAACCTAAAAATGAAAACGGTTACTGCAAACGAACGGTTTAACCCAGAAGAAGGAAATTTGGTGAGCCAAATGGGATTGGTGTACTGATCATTACCTGCAAGTATCATCAAGATTGGGTGAAAAAATGTTTGCTGAGATTTCAGGAAACTCGTAGGTTTTTGGAAGCTTGGCAACCCCTTTCAATGAAAGTGAGTCTCGTCAGTCTCTGCTTGGGGCTACTTCAATAGGAAACCAACCACAGAGATAGAACTTGGAACTACTTTATTGTGCCAAGTTTTCAAAGAGCTAGCACAAACCGTGTTTGATTTAGAGTTCCAACTACATGTATTCAATATAGGAGAAAACAGAGTGAAACCTAAAAATGAAAACGGTTACTGCAAACGAACGGTTTAACCCAGAAGAACGAAATTTGGTGAGCCAAGTGGGATTGGTGTACTGATCATTACCTGCAACTATCATCAAGATTGGGTGAAAAAATGTTTGCTGAGATTTCAGGAAACTCGTAGTTTTTTGGAAGCTTGGCAACCCCTTTCAATGAAAGTGATTCTCGTCAGTCTCTCCTTGGGGCTAATTCAATTTGAAACAAACCATAGATATAGAACTTGGAACTACTTTATTCTGTCAAGTTTGAAATAGCTAGCACAAACCGTGTTTCATTTAGATTTCCAACTACATGTATCCATATCGGAGAAAACAAAGGAAACCCAAAAATGAAAACGGTTACTGCAAACGAACGGTTTAACCCAGAAGAAGGAAATTTGGTGAGCCAAATGGGATTGGTGTACTGATCATTACCTGCAAGTATCATCAAGATTGGGTGAAAAAATGTTTGCTGAGATTTCAGGAAACTCGTAGGTTTTTGGAAGCTTGGCAACCCCTTTCAATGAAAGTGAGTCTCGTCAGTCTCTGCTTGGGGCTACTTCAATAGGAAACCAACCACAGAGATAGAACTTGGAACTACTTTATTGTGCCAAGTTTCAAAGAGCTAGCACAAACCGTGTTTGATTTAGAGTTCCAACTACATGTATCCATATAGGAGAAAACAGAGTGAAACCTAAAAATGAAAACGGTTACTGCAAACGAACGGTTTACCCCAGAAGAACGAAATTTGGTGAGCCATGTGGGATTGGTGTACTGATCTTTACTTGCCAGTATCATCAAGATTGGGTGAAAAAATGTTTGCTGAGATTTCAGGAAACTCGTAGTTTTTTGGATCTGTGAGTTCAATGAATCCCATTTCAATGAACGTGATTCTCGTCAGTCTCTGCTTGGGGTTACTTCAATAGGAAACAAAGTATAGAAGCAGAACTTGGAACTACTTTACTGTGCCAGGTTTCAAAGAGCTAGCTCAAACCTTGTTTGATTTAGAGTTCCAAATACATGTATCCATATACGAGAAAACACAGGGAAACCTATAAATGAAAACGGTTACTGCAAACGAACGGTTTAAACCAGAAGAACGACATTTGGTTATCCAAGTGGGATTGGTGTACTGATCATTACCTGCAACTATCATCAAGATTGGGTGAAAAAATGTTTGCTGAGATTTCAGGAAACTCGTAGTTTTTTGGAAGCTTGGCAACCCCTTTCAATGAAAGTGAGTCTCGTCAGTCTCTGCTTGGGGCTACTTCAATAGGAAACCAACCACAGAGATAGAACTTGGAACTACTTTATTGTGCCAAGTTTCAAAGAGCTAGCACAAACCGTGTTTGAATTAGAGTTCCAACTACAGGTATCCAATATAGGAGAAAACAGAGTGAAACCTAAAAATGAAAACGGTTACTGCAAACGAACGGTTTAACCCAGAAGAAGGAAATTTGGTGAGCCAAATGGGATTGGTGTACTGATCATTACCTGCAAGTATCATCAAGATTGGGTGAAAAAATGTTTGCTGAGATTTCAGGAAACTCGTAGGTTTTTGGAAGCTTGGCAACCCCTTTCAATGAAAGTGAGTCTCGTCAGTCTCTGCTTGGGGCTACTTCAATAGGAAACCAACCACAGAGATAGAACTTGGAACTACTTTATTGTGCCAAGTTTCAAAGAGCTAGCACAAACCGTGTTTGATTTAGAGTTCCAACTACATGTATTCAATATAGGAGAAAACAGAGTGAAACCTAAAAATGAAAACGGTTACTGCAAACGAACGGTTTAACCCAGAAGAACGAAATTTGGTGAGCCAAGTGGGATTGGTGTACTGATCATTACCTGCAACTATCATCAAGATTGGGTGAAAAAATGTTTGCTGAGATTTCAGGAAACTCGTAGTTTTTTGGAAGCTTGGCAACCCCTTTCAATGAAAGTGATTCTCGTCAGTCTCTCCTTGGGGCTAATTCAATTTGAAACAAACCATAGATATAGAACTTGGAACTACTTTATTCTGTCAAGTTTGAAATAGCTAGCACAAACCGTGTTTCATTTAGATTTACAACTACATGTATCCATATCGGAGAAAACAAAGTGAAACCCAAAAATGAAAACGGTTACTGCAAACGAACGGTTTAACCCAGAAGAAGGAAATTTGGTGAGCCAAATGGGATTGGTGTACTGATCATTACCTGCAAGTATCATCAAGATTGGGTGAAAAAATGTTTGCTGAGATTTCAGGAAACTCGTAGGTTTTTGGAAGCTTGGCAACCCCTTTCAATGAAAGTGATTCTCGTCAGTCTCTGCTTGGGGTACTTCAATAGGAAACCAACCACAGAGATAGAACTTGGAACTACTTTATTGTGCCAAGTTTCAAAGAGCTAGCACAAACCGTGTTTGATTTAGAGTTCCAACTACATGTATTCAATATAGGAGAAAACAGAGTGAAACCTAAAAATGAAAACGGTTACTGCAAACGAACGGTTTAACCCAGAAGAACGAAATTTGGTGAGCCAAGTGGGATTGGTGTACTGATCATTACCTGCAAGTATCATCAAGATTGGGTGAAAAAATGTTTGCTGAGATTTCAGGAAACTCGTAGGTTTTTGGAAGCTTGGCAACCCCTTTCAATGAAAGTGAGTCTCGTCAGTCTCTGCTTGGGGCTACTTCAATAGGAAACCAACCACAGAGATAGAACTTGGAAGTACTTTATTGTGCCAAGTTTCAAAGAGCTAGCACAAACCGTGTTTGAATTAGAGTTCCAACTACAGGTATCCAATATAGGAGAAAACAGAGTGAAACCTAAAAATGAAAACGGTTACTGCAAACGAACGGTTTATCCCAGAAGAACAAAATTTGGTGAGCCAAGTGGGATTGGTGTACTGATCATTACCTGCAAGTATCATCAAGATTGGGTGAAAAAATGTTTGCTGAGATTTCAGGAAACTCGTAGGTTTTTGGAAGCTTGGCAACCCCTTTCAATGAAAGTGATTCTCGTCAGTCTCTGCTTGGGGCTACTTCAATAGGAAACAAACTATACAGATAGATCTTGGAACTACTTTATTCTGTCAAGTTTGAAAGAGCTAGCACAAACCGTGTTTCATTTAGATTTCCAACTACATGTATCCATATCGGAGAAAACAGAATGAAACCCAAAAATGAAAACGGTTACTGCAAACGAACGGTTTAACCCAGAAGAAGGAAATTTGGTGAGCCAAATGGGATTGGTGTACTGATCATTACCTGCAAGTATCATCAAGATTGGGTGAAAAAATGTTTGCTGAGATTTCAGGAAACTCGTAGGTTTTTGGAAGCTTGGCAACCCCTTTCAATGAAAGTGAGTCTCGTCAGTCTCTGCTTGGGGCTACTTCAATAGGAAACCAACCACAGAGATAGAACTTGGAACTACTTTATTGTGCCAAGTTTCAAAGAGCTAGCACAAACCGTGTTTGATTTAGAGTTCCAACTACATGTATTCAATATAGGAGAAAACAGAGTGAAACCTAAAAATGAAAACGGTTACTGCAAACGAACGGTTTAACCCAGAAGAACGAAATTTGGTGAGCCAAGTGGGATTGGTGTACTGATCATTACCTCTAAGTATCATCAAGATTGGGTGAAAAAATGTTTGCTGAGATTTCAGGAAACTCGTAGTTTTTTGGAAGCTTGGCAACCCCTTTCAATGAAAGTGATTCTCGTCAGTCTCTCCGTGGGGCTAATTCAATTTGAAACAAAGCATAGATATAGAACTTGGAACTACTTTATTCTGTCAAGTTTGAAATAGCTAGCACAAACCGTGTTTCATTTAGATTTCCAACTACATGTATCCATATCAGAGAAAACAAAGTGAAACCCAAAAATGTAAACGGTTACTGCAAACGAACGGTTTAACCCAGAAGAAGGAAATTTGGTGAGCCAAATGGGATTGGTGTACTGATCATTACCTGCAAGTATCATCAAGATTGGGTGAAAAAATGTTTGCTGAGATTACAGGAAACTCGTAGTTTTTTGGAAGCTTGGCAACCCCTTTAAATGAAAGTGACTCTCGTCAATCTATGCTTGGGGCTACTTCAATAGGAAATAAACCCTAGAGATAGAACTTGGAACTACTTTATTGTGCCAAGTTTCAAAGAGCTAGCACAAACCGTGTTTGATTTAGAGTTCCAACTACATGTATCCATATAGGAGAAAACAGAGTGAAACCTAAAAATGAAAACGGTTACTGCAAACGAACGGTTTACTCCAGAAGAACGAAATTTGGTGAGCCATGTGGGATTGGTGTACTGATCTTTACTTGCCAGTATCATCAAGATTGGGTGAAAAAATGTTTGCTGAGATTTCAGGAAACTCGTAGTTTTTTGGATCTGTGAGTTCAATGAATCCCATTTCAATGAACGTGATTCTCGTCAGTCTCTGCTTGGGGTTACTTCAATAGGAAACAAACTATAGAAGCAGAACTTGGAACTACTTTACTGTGCCAGGTTTCAAAGAGCTAGCTCAAACCTTGTTTGATTTAGAGTTCCAAATACATGTATCCATATACGAGAAAACACAGGGAAACCTATAAATGAAAACGGTTACTGCAAACGAACGGTTTAAACCAGAAGAACGACATTTGGTTATCCAAGTGGGATTGGTGTACTGATCATTACCTGCAAGTATCATCAAGATTGGGTGAAAAAATGTTTGCTGAGATTTCAGGAAACTCGTAGTTTTTTGGAAGCTTGGCAACCCCTTTCAATGAAAGTGAGTCTCGTCAGTCTCTGCTTGGGGCTACTTCAATAGGAAACCAACCACAGAGATAGAACATGGAACTACTTTATTGTGCCAAGTTTCAAAGAGCTAGCACAAACCGTGTTTGAATTAGAGTTCCAACTACAGGTATCCAATATAGGAGAAAACAGAGTGAAACCTAAAAATGAAAACGGTTACTGCAAACGAACGGTTTAACCCAGAAGAAGGAAATTTGGTGAGCCAAATGGGATTGGTGTACTGATCATTACCTGCAAGGATCATCAAGATTGGGTGAAAAAATGTTTGCTGAGATTTCAGGAAACTCGTAGGTTTTTGGAAGCTTGGCAACCCCTTTCAATGAAAGTGAGTCTCGTCAGTCTCTGCTTGGGGCTACTTCAATAGGAAACCAACCACAGAGATAGAACTTGGAACTACTTTATTGTGCCAAGTTTCAAAGAGCTAGCACAAACCGTGTTTGATTTAGAGTTCCAACTACATGTATTCAATATAGGAGAAAACAGAGTGAAACCTAAAAATGAAAACGGTTACTGCAAACGAACGGTTTAACCCAGAAGAACGAAATTTGGTGAGCCAAGTGGGATTGGTGTACTGATCATTACCTGCAACTATCATCAAGATTGGGTGAAAAAATGTTTGCTGAGATTTCAGGAAACTCGTAGTTTTTTGGAAGCTTGGCAACCCCTTTCAATGAAAGTGATTCTCGTCAGTCTCTCCTTGGGGCTAATTCAATTTGAAACAAACCATAGATATAGAACTTGGAACTACTTTATTCTGTCAAGTTTGAAATAGCTAGCACAAACCGTGTTTCATTTAGATTTACAACTACATGTATCCATATCGGAGAAAACAAAGTGAAACCCAAAAATGAAAACGGTTACTGCAAACGAACGGTTTAACCCAGAAGAAGGAAATTTGGTGAGCCGAATGGGATTGGTGTACTGATCATTACCTGCAAGTATCATCAAGATTGGGTGAAAAAATGTTTGCTGAGATTTCAGGAAACTCGTAGGTTTTTGGAAGCTTGGCAACCCCTTTCAATGAAAGTGAGTCTCGTCAGTCTCTGCTTGGGGCTACTTCAATAGGAAACCAACCACAGAGATAGAACTTGGAACTACTTTATTGTGCCAAGTTTCAAAGAGCTAGCACAAACCGTGTTTGATTTAGAGTTCCAACTACATGTATTCAATATAGGAGAAAACAGAGTGAAACCTAAAAATGAAAACGGTTACTGCAAACGAACGGTTTAACCCAGAAGAACGAAATTTGGTGAGCCAAGTGGGATTGGTGTACTGATCATTACCTGCAACTATCATCAAGATTGGGTGAAAAAATGTTTGCTGAGATTTCAGGAAACTCGTAGTTTTTTGGAAGCTTGGCAACCCCTTTCAATGAAAGTGATTCTCGTCAGTCTCTCCGTGGGGCTAATTCAATTTGAAACAAACCATAGATATAGAACTTGGAACTACTTTATTCTGTCAAGTTTGAAATAGCTAGCACAAACCGTATTTCATTTAGATTTCCAACTACATGTATCCATATCGGAGAAAACAAAGTGAAACCCCAAAATGAAAACGGTTACTGCAAACGAACGGTTTAACCCAGAAGAAGGAAATTTGGTGAGCCAAATGGGATTGGTGTACTGATCATTACCTGCAAGTATCATCAAGATTGGGTGAAAAAATGTTTGCTGAGATTTCAGGAAACTCGTAGGTTTTTGGAAGCTTGGCAACCCCTTTCAATGAAAGTGAGTCTCGTCAGTCTCTGCTTGGGGCTACTTCAATAGGAAACCAACCACAGAGATAGAACTTGGAAGTACTTTATTGTGCCAAGTTTCAAAGAGCTAGCACAAACCGTGTTTGAATTAGAGTTCCAACTACAGGTATCCAATATAGGAGAAAACAGAGTGAAACCTAAAAATGAAAACGGTTACTGCAAACGAACGGTTTATCCCAGAAGAACAAAATTTGGTGAGCCAAGTGGGATTGGTGTACTGATCATTACCTGCAAGTATCATCAAGATTGGGTGAAAAAATGTTTGCTGAGATTTCAGGAAACTCGTAGGTTTTTGGAAGCTTGGCAACCCCTTTCAATGAAAGTGATTCTCGTCAGTCTCTGCTTGGGGCTACTTCAATAGGAAACAAACCATACAGATAGATCTTGGAACTACTTTATTCTGTCAAGTTTGAAAGAGCTAGCACAAACCGTGTTTCATTTAGATTTCCAACTACATGTATCCATATCGGAGAAAACAGAATGAAACCCAAAAATGAAAACGGTTACTGCAAACGAACGGTTTAACCCAGAAGAAGGAAATTTGGTGAGCCAAATGGGATTGGTGTACTGATCATTACCTGCAAGTATCATCAAGATTGGGTGAAAAAATGTTTGCTGAGATTTCAGGAAACTCGTAGGTTTTTGGAAGCTTGGCAACCCCTTTCAATGAAAGTGAGTCTCGTCAGTCTCTGCTTGGGGCTACTTCAATAGGAAACCAACCACAGAGATAGAACTTGGAACTACTTTATTGTGCCAAGTTTCAAAGAGCTAGCACAAACCGTGTTTGATTTAGAGTTCCAACTACATGTATTCAATATAGGAGAAAACAGAGTGAAACCTAAAAATGAAAACGGTTACTGCAAACGAACGGTTTAACCCAGAAGAACGAAATTTGGTGAGCCAAGTGGGATTGGTGTACTGATCATTACCTGCAAGTATCATCAAGATTGGGTGAAAAAATGTTTGCTGAGATTTCAGGAAACTCGTAGTTTTTTGGAAGCTTGGCAACCCCTTTCAATGAAAGTGATTCTCGTCAGTCTCTCCGTGGGGCTAATTCAATTTGAAACAAAGCATAGATATAGAACTTGGAACTACTTTATTCTGTCAAGTTTGAAATAGCTAGCACAAACCGTGTTTCATTTAGATTTCCAACTACATGTATCCATATCAGAGAAAACAAAGTGAAACCCAAAAATGAAAACGGTTACTGCAAACGAACGGTTTAACCCAGAAGAAGGAAATTTGGTGAGCCAAATGGGATTGGTGTACTGATCATTACCTGCAAGTATCATCAAGATTGGGTGAAAAAATGTTTGCTGAGATTACAGGAAACTCGTAGTTTTTTGGAAGCTTGGCAACCCCTTTAAATGAAAGTGACTCTCGTCAATCTATGCTTGGGGCTACTTCAATAGGAAATAAACCGTAGAGATAGAACTTGGAACTACTTTATTGTGCCAAGTTTCAAAGAGCTAGCACAAACCGTGTTTGATTTAGAGTTCCAACTACATGTATCCATATAGGAGAAAACAGAGTGAAACCTAAAAATGAAAACGGTTACTGCAAACGAACGGTTTACCCCAGAAGAACGAAATTTGGTGAGCCATGTGGGATTGGTGTACTGATCTTTACTTGCCAGTATCATCAAGATTGGGTGAAAAAATGTTTGCTGAGATTTCAGGAAACTCGTAGTTTTTTGGATCTGTGAGTTCAATGAATCCCATTTCAATGAACGTGATTCTCGTCAGTCTCTGCTTGGGGTTACTTCAATAGGAAACAAACTATAGAAGCAGAACTTGGAACTACTTTACTGTGCCAGGTTTCAAAGAGCTAGCTCAAACCTTGTTTGATTTAGAGTTCCAAATACATGTATCCATATACGAGAAAACACAGGGAAACCTATAAATGAAAACGGTTACTGCAAACGAACGGTTTAAACCAGAAGAACGACATTTGGTTATCCAAGTGGGATTGGTGTACTGATCATTACCTGCAAGTATCATCAAGATTGGGTGAAAAAATGTTTGCTGAGATTTCAGGAAACTCGTAGGTTTTTGGAAGCTTGGCAACCCCTTTCAATGAAAGTGAGTCTCTTCAGTCTATGCTTGGGGCTATTTCCATAGGAAACAAACCATACAGATAGATCTTGGAACTACTTTATTGTGCCAAGTTTCAAAGAGCTAGCACAAACCGTGTTTGATTTAGAGTTCCAACTACATGTATCCAATATAGGAGAAAACAGAGTGAAACCTAAAAATGAAAACGGTTACTGCAAACGAACGGTTTAACCCAGAAGAACGAAATTTGGTGAGCCAAGTGGGATTGGTGTACTGATCATTACCTGCAACTATCATCAAGATTGGGTGAAAAAATGTTTGCTGAGATTTCAGGAAACTCGTAGTTTTTTGGAAGCTTGGCAACCCCTTTCAATGAAAGTGAGTCTCGTCAGTCTCTGCTTGGGGCTACTTCAATAGGAAACCAACCACAGAGATAGAACTTGGAACTACTTTATTGTGCCAAGTTTCAAAGAGCTAGCACAAACCGTGTTTGAATTAGAGTTCCAACTACAGGTATCCAATATAGGAGAAAACAGAGTGAAACCTAAAAATGAAAACGGTTACTGCAAACGAACGGTTTAACCCAGAAGAAGGAAATTTGGTGAGCCAAATGGGATTGGTGTACTGATCATTACCTGCAAGTATCATCAAGATTGGGTGAAAAAATGTTTGCTGAGATTTCAGGAAACTCGTAGGTTTTTGGAAGCTTGGCAACCCCTTTCAATGAAAGTGAGTCTCGTCAGTCTCTGCTTGGGGCTACTTCAATAGGAAACCAACCACAGAGATAAAACTTGGAACTACTTTATTGTGCCAAGTTTCAAAGAGCTAGCACAAACCGTGTTTGATTTAGAGTTCCAACTACATGTATTCAATATAGGAGAAAACAGAGTGAAACCTAAAAATGAAAACGGTTACTGCAAACGAACGGTTTAACCCAGAAGAACGAAATTTGGTGAGCCAAGTGGGATTGGTGTACTGATCATTACCTGCAACTATCATCAAGATTGGGTGAAAAAATGTTTGCTGAGATTTCAGGAAACTCGTAGTTTTTTGGAAGCTTGGCAACCCCTTTCAATGAAAGTGATTCTCGTCAGTCTCTCCTTGGGGCTAATTCAATTTGAAACAAACCATAGATATAGAACTTGGAACTACTTTATTCTGTCAAGTTTGAAATAGCTAGCACAAACCGTGTTTCATTTAGATTTCCAACTACATGTATCCATAGCGGAGAAAACAAAGTGAAACCCAAAAATGAAAACGGTTACTGCAAACGAACGGTTTAACCCAGAAGAAGGAAATTTGGTGAGCCAAATGGGATTGGTGTACTGATCATTACCTGCAAGTATCATCAAGATTGGGTGAAAAAATGTTTGCTGAGATTTCAGGAAACTCGTAGGTTTTTGGAAGCTTGGCAACCCTTTCAATGAAAGTGAGTCTCGTCAGTCTCTGCTTGGGGCTACTTCAATAGGAAACCAACCACAGAGATAGAACTTGGAACTACTTTATTGTGCCAAGTTTCAAAGAGCTAGCACAAACCGTGTTTGATTTAGAGTTCCAACTACATGTATTCAATATAGGAGAAAACAGAGTGAAACCTAAAAATGAAAACTGTTACTGCAAACGAACGGTTTAACCCAGAAGAACGAAATTTGGTGAGCCAAGTGGGATTGGTGTACTGATCATTACCTGCAACTATCATCAAGATTGGGTGAAAAAATGTTTGCTGAGATTTCAGGAAACTCGTAGTTTTTTGGAAGCTTGGCAACCCCTTTCAATGAAAGTGATTCTCGTCAGTCTCTCCGTGGGGCTAATTCAATTTGAAACAAACCATAGATATAGAACTTGGAACTACTTTATTCTGTCAAGTTTGAAATAGCTAGCACAATCCGTATTTCATTTAGATTTCCAACTACATGTATCCATATCAGAGAAAACAAAGTGAAACCCAAAAATGAAAACGGTTACTGCAAACGAACGGTTTAACCCAGAAGAAGGAAATTTGGTGAGCCAAATGGGATTGGTGTACTGATCATTACCTGCAAGTATCATCAAGATTGGGTGAAAAAATGTTTGCTGAGATTACAGGAAACTCGTAGTTTTTTGGAAGCTTGGCAACCCCTTTAAATGAAAGTGACTCTCGTCAATCTATGCTTGGGGCTACTTCAATAGGAAATAAACCGTAGAGATAGAACTTGGAACTACTTTATTGTGCCAAGTTTCAAAGAGCTAGCACAAACCGTGTTTGATTTAGAGTTCCAACTACATGTATCCATATAGGAGAAAACAGAGTGAAACCTAAAAATTAAAACGGTTCTGCAAACGAACGGTTTACCCCAGAAGAACGAAATTTGGTGAGCCAAGTGGGATTGGTGTACTGATCATTACCTGCAAGTATCATCAAGATTGGGTGAAAAAATGTTTGCTGAGATTTCAGGAAACTCGTAGTTTTTTGGAAGCTTGGCAACCCCTTTCAATGAAAGTGAGTCTCGTCAGTCTCTGCTTGGGGCTACTTCAATAGGAAACCAACCACAGAGATAGAACTTGGAACTACTTTATTGTGCCAAGTTTCAAAGAGCTAGCACAAACCGTGTTTGAATTAGAGTTCCAACTACAGGTATCCAATATAGGAGAAAACAGAGTGAAACCTAAAAATGAAAACGGTTACTGCAAACGAACGGTTTAACCCAGAAGAAGGAAATTTGGTGAGCAAATGGGATTGGTGTACTGATCATTACCTGCAAGTATCATCAAGATTGGGTGAAAAAATGTTTGCTGAGATTTCAGGAAACTCGTAGGTTTTTGGAAGCTTGGCAACCCCTTTCAATGAAAGTGAGTCTCGTCAGTCTCTGCTTGGGGCTACTTCAATAGGAAACCAACCACAGAGATAGAACTTGGAACTACTTTATTGTGCCAAGTTTCAAAGAGCTAGCACAAACCGTGTTTGATTTAGAGTTCCAACTACATGTATTCAATATAGGAGAAAACAGAGTGAAACCTAAAAATGAAAACGGTTACTGCAAACGAACGGTTTAACCCAGAAGAACGAAATTTGGTGAGCCAAGTGGGATTGGTGTACTGATCATTACCTGCAACTATCATCAAGATTGGGTGAAAAAATGTTTGCTGAGATTTCAGGAAACTCGTAGTTTTTTGGAAGCTTGGCAACCCCTTTCAATGAAAGTGATTCTCGTCAGTCTCTCCTTGGGGCTAATTCAATTTGAAACAAACCATAGATATAGAACTTGGAACTACTTTATTCTGTCAAGTTTGAAATAGCTAGCACAAACCGTGTTTCATTTAGATTTCCAACTACATGTATCCATAGCGGAGAAAACAAAGTGAAACCCAAAAATGAAAACGGTTACTGCAAACGAACGGTTTAACCCAGAAGAAGGAAATTTGGTGAGCCAAATGGGATTGGTGTACTGATCATTACCTGCAAGTATCATCAAGATTGGGTGAAAAAATGTTTGCTGAGATTTCAGGAAACTCGTAGGTTTTTGGAAGCTTGGCAACCCCTTTCAATGAAAGTGATTCTCGTCAGTCTCTGCTTGGGGCTACTTCAATAGGAAACCAACCACAGAGATAGAACTTGGAACTACTTTATTGTGCCAAGTTTCAAAGAGCTAGCACAACCGTGTTTGATTTAGAGTTCCAACTACATGTATTCAATATAGGAGAAAACAGAGTGAAACCTAAAAATGAAAACGGTTACTGCAAATGAACGGTTTAACCCAGAAGAACGAAATTTGGTGAGCCAAGTGGGATTGGTGTACTGATCATTACCTGCAACTATCATCAAGATTGGGTGAAAAAATGTTTGCTGAGATTTCAGGAAACTCGTAGTTTTTAGAAGCTTGGCAACCCCTTTCAATGAAAGTGATTCTCGTCAGTCTCTCCGTGGGGCTAATTCAATTTGAAACAAACCATAGATATAGAACTTGGAACTACTTTATTCTGTCAAGTTTGAAATAGCTAGCACAAACCGTGTTTCATTTAGATTTCCAACTACATGTATCCATATCGGAGAAAACAAAGTGAAACCCAAAAATGAAAACGGTTACTGCAAACGAACGGTTTAACCCAGAAGAAGGAAATTTGGTGAGCCAAATGGGATTGGTGTACTGATCATTACCTGCAAGTATCATCAAGATTGGGTGAAAAAATGTTTGCTGAGATTACAGGAATCTCGTAGTTTTTGGAAGCTTGGCAACCCCTTTAAATGAAAGTGACTCTCGTCAATCTATGCTTGGGGCTACTTCAATAGGAAATAAACCGTAGAGATAGAACTTGGAACTACTTTATTGTGCCAAGTTTCAAAGAGCTAGCACAAACCGTGTTTGATTTAGAGTTCCAACTACATGTATCCATATAGGAGAAAACAGAGTGAAACCTAAAAATGAAAACGATTACTGCAAACGAACGGTTTACCCCAGAAGAACGAAATTTGGTGAGCCAAGTGGGATTGGTGTACTGATCTTTACTTGCCAGTATCATCAAGATTGGGTGAAAAAATGTTTGCTGAGATTTCAGGAAACTCGTAGTTTTTTGGATCTGTGAGTTCAATGAATCCCATTTCAATGAACGTGATTCTCGTCAGTCTCTGCTTGGGGTTACTTCAATAGGAAACAAAATATAGAAGCAGAACTTGGAACTACTTTACTGTGCCAGGTTTCAAAGAGCTAGCTCAAACCTTGTTTGATTTAGAGTTCCAACTACATGTATCCATGTACGAGAAAACAGAGGGAAACCTATAAATGAAAACGGTTACTGCAAACGAACGGTTTAAACCAGAAGAACGAAATTTGGTTATCCAAGTGGGATTGGTGTACTGATCATTACCTGCAAGTATCATCAAGATTGGGTGAAAAAATGTTTGCTGAGATTACAGGAAACTCGTCGATTTTTGGAAGCTTGGCAACCCCTTTCAATGAAAGTGAGTCTCTTCAGTCTATGCTTGGGGCTACTTCCATAGGAAACAAACCATACAGATAGATCTTGGAACTACTTTATTGTGCCAAGTTTCAAAGAGCTAGCACAAACCGTGTTTGATTTAGAGTTCCAACTACATGTATCCAATATAGGAGAAAACAGAGTGAAACCTAAAAATGAAAACGGTTACTGCAAACGAACGGTTTAACCCAGAAGAACGAAATTTGGTGAGCCAAGTGGGATTGGTGTACTGATCATTACCTACAACTATCATCAAGATTGGGTGAAAAAATGTTTGCTGAGATTTCAGGAAACTCGTAGTTTTTTGGAAGTTTGGCAACCCCTTTCAATGAAAGTGAGTCTCGTCAGTCTCTGCTTGGGCTACTTCAATAGGAAACCAACCACAGAGATAGAACTTGGAACTACTTTATTGTGCCCAAGTTTCAAAGAGCTAGCACAAACCGTGTTTGATTTAGAGTTCCAACTACATGTATTCAATATAGGAGAAAACAGAGTGAAACCTAAAAATGAAAACGGTTACTGCAAACGAACGGTTTAACCCAGAAGAACGAAATTTGGTGAGCCAAGTGGGATTGGTGTACTGATCATTACCTGCAACTATCATCAAGATTGGGTGAAAAAATGTTTGCTGAGATTTCAGGAAACTCGTAGTTTTTTGGAAGCTTGGCAACCCCTTTCAATGAAAGTGATTCTCGTCAGTCTCTCCTTGGGGCTAATTCAATTTGAAACAAACCATAGATATAGAACTTGGAACTACTTTATTCTGTCAAGTTTGAAATAGCTAGCACAAACCGTGTTTCATTTAGATTTCCAACTACATGTATCCATATCGGAGAAAACAAAGTGAAACCCAAAAATGAAAACGGTTACTGCAAACGAACGGTTTAACCCAGAAGAAGGAAATTTGGTGAGCCAAATGGGATTGGTGTACTGATCATTACCTGCAAGTATCATCAAGATTGGGTGAAAAAATGTTTGCTGAGATTTCAGGAAACTCGTAGGTTTTTGGAAGCTTGGCAACCCCTTTCAATGAAAGTGAGTCTCGTCAGTCTCTGCTTGGGGCTACTTCAATAGGAAACCAACCACAGAGATAGAACTTGGAACTACTTTATTGTGCCAAGTTTCAAAGAGCTAGCACAAACCGTGTTTGATTTAGAGTTCCAACTACATGTATTCAATATAGGAGAAAACAGAGTGAAACCTAAAAATGAAAACTGTTACTGCAAACGAACGGTTTAACCCAGAAGAACGAAATTTGGTGAGCCAAGTGGGATTGGTGTACTGATCATTACCTGCAACTATCATCAAGATTGGGTGAAAAAATGTTTGCTGAGATTTCAGGAAACTCGTAGTTTTTTGGAAGCTTGGCAACCCCTTTCAATGAAAGTGATTCTCGTCAGTCTCTCCGTGGGGCTAATTCAATTTGAAACAAACCATAGATATAGAACTTGGAACTACTTTATTCTGTCAAGTTTGAAATAGCTAGCACAATCCGTATTTCATTTAGATTTCCAACTACATGTATCCATAT
>NW_027553873.1:0-27965 GCF_045843805.1 Urocitellus parryii
AGACATTGGAACTTACATTATTGTGCCAATGTTTCAAAAAGCTAGCACAAACCGTGTTTGATTAGAGTTCCAACTACATGTATCCATATAGGAGAAAAGAGAGTGAAACCTAAAATTGAAAACTGTTACTGCAAAGGAACGGTTCAACCTAGAAGAACGAAATTTGATGAGCCCAAGTGGGATTGGTGTACTGATCATTACCTGCCAGTATCATCAAGATTGGTGAAATAATATTTGCTGAGATTTTCAGGAAACTCGTAGTTTTTGGAAGCTTGGCAACCCCTTTCAATGAAAGTGATTCTCCTCAGTCTCTGCTTGGGGCTTCTTCAATAGGACACAAACCATCGTGATAGAACTTGGAACTACATTATTGTGCCAAGTTTCAAGAGCTAGCACAAACCGTGTTTGATGAGAGTTCCAAATACATGTATCCATATAGGAGAAAAGATAGTGAAACCTAAACATGAAAACGGTTACTCCAAAGGAACGGTTTAACCTTGAAGACGAAATTTGGTCAGCCAAGTGGGACTGGTGTAGTGATCATTACCTGCCAGTATCATCAAGATTGGGTGAAAAAATGTTTGCTGAGATTTCAGGAAACTCGTTGTTTTTGGAAGCTTGGCAACCCCTTTCAATGAATGTGATTCTCGTCAGTCTCTGCTTTGGGCTACTTCTATAGGACACAAACCATAGCGATAGAACTTGGAACTACATTATTGTGCCAAGTTTCAAATAGCTAGTACAAACCGTGTTTGATTTAGAGTTCCAACTACATGTATCCATATAGGAGAAAACAGAGTGAAACCTAAACATGAGAACGGTTACTGCAAGGAACGGTTTAACGTAGAAGAACGAAATTTGGTGAGCCAAGTGGGACTGGTGTACTGATCATTACCTGCTAGTATCATCAAGATTGGGTGAAAAAATGTTTGCTGAGAATTCAGGAAACTCGTAGTGTTTTGGAAGCTTGGCAACCCCTTTCAATGAAAGTGATTCTCGTCAGTGTCTGCTTGGGGCTACTTCAATAGGACACAAATCATAGGGATAGAACTTGGAACTACATTATTGTGCCAAGTTTCAAAGAGCTAACACAAACCGTGTTTGATTTAGAGTTCCAACTACATGTATCCATATAGGAGAAAACAGAGTGAAACCTAAACATGAAAACGGTTACTGCAAAGGAACGGTTTAACCTAGAAGAACCAAATTTGGTGAACAAGTGGTCCTGGAGTACTGATCATTAACTGCCAGTATCATCAAGATTGGGTGAAAAAAGGTTTGCTGAGATTTCAGGAAACTCGTAGTTTTTTGGAAGCTTCGCAACCCCTTTCAATGAAAGTGATTCTCCTCTGTCTCTGCTTGGGGCTACTTCAATAGGACACAAACAATAGCTATAGAACTTGGAACTACATTATTGTGCCAAGTTTCAAAGAGATAGCACTAACCGTGTTTGATTTAGAGTTCCAACTACATGTATCCATATATCAGAAAACAGAGTGAAACCTAAACATGAAAAACGGTTACTGCAAAGAACGGTTTAACCATGAAGAACGAAATTTGGTGAGCCAAGTGGGACTGGTGTAGTGATCATTACCTGCCAGTATCATCAAGATTGGGTGAAAAAATGTTTGCTGAGATTTCAGGAAACTCGTAGTTTTTTGGAAGTTTGGCAACCCCTTTCAATGAAAGTGATTCTCGTCAGTCTCTGCTTGGGGCTACTTCAATAGGACACAAACCACAGGGATAGAACTTGGAACTACATTATTGTGCCAAGTTTCAAAGAGCTAGCACAAACCGTGTTTGATTTAGAGTTCCAACTACATGTATCCATATACGAGAAAAGAGATTGAAACCTAAAATTGAAAACTGTTACTGCAAAGGAACGGTTTAACCTAGAAGAACGAAATTTGATGAGCCAAGTGAGATTGGTGTACTGATCATTTCCTGCCATTATCATCAATATTGGGTGAAAAAATGTTTGCTGAGATTTCAGGAAACTCTTTGTTTTTTGGAAGCTTGGCAACCCCTTTCAATGAATGTGATTCTCGTCAGTCTGTGCTTTCAGCTACTTCCATAGGACACAAACCATAGCGATAGAACTTGGAACTACATTATTGTGCCAAGTTTCAAAGAGATAGCACAAACCGTGTTTGATTTAGAGTTCCAACTACATGTATCCATATATCAGAAAACAGAGTGAAATCTAAACATGAAAACGGTTACTGCAAAGGAACGGTTCAACCTAGAAGAATGAAATATGGTGAGACAAATGGGATTCGTATACTGATCATTACCTGCCAGTATCATCAAGATTGGGTGATAAAAGGTTTGCTGAGATTTCAGGAAACTAGTAGTTTTTTGAAGCTTGGCAACCCGTTTAATAAAGGTGATTCTCGTCAGTCTCTGCTTTGGGCTACTTCAATAGGACAGAAACCATAGAGATAGATCTTGGAACTATATTATTGTGCCAAGTTTCAAAGAGCTAGCACAAACCGTGTTTGATTTAGAGTTCCAACTACATGTATCCATATAGGAGAAAACAGAGTGAAACCTAAACATGAAAACGGTTACTGCAAAGGAACGGTTTAACCTAGAAGAACGAATTTGGTGAGCCAAGTGGGATTGGTGTACTGATCATTACCTGCAAGTATCATCAAGATTGGGTGAAAAAAATGTTTCCTGAGATTTCCGGAAACTCGTAGTTTTTTGGAAGCTTGGCAACCCCTTTCAATGAAAGTGATTCTTTTCAGTCTCTGATTGGGGCTACTTCAATATGACGCAAAACATAGCGATAGAACTTGGAACTACATTATTGTGCCAAGTTTCAAAAAGCTAGCACAAACCGTGTTTGATTTAGAGTTCCAACTACAGGTATCCATTTAGGAGAAATCAGAGTAAAACCTAAACATGAAAACGGTTACTGCAAAGGAACGGTTCAACCTTGAAGAACGAAATTTGGTGAGACAAGTGGGATTCGTATACTGATCATTACCTGCCAGTATCATCAAGATTGGGTGAAATAATATTTGCTGAGATTTCGGGAAACTCGTAGTTTTTTGAAAGCTTGGCAACCCCTTTCAATGAAAGTGATTCTCCTCAGTCTCTGCTTGGGGCTACTTCAATAGGACACAAACCATAGTGATAGGACTTGGAACTACATTATTGTGCCAAGTTTCAAAGAGCTAGCACAAACCTTGTTTGATTTGGAGTTTCAACTGCATGTATCCGTATACGAGAAAACAGAGTGAAACCTAAAATTGAAAACGGTTACTGCAAAGGAACGGTTTAACCTAGAGGAACGAAATTTGGTGAGCCAAGTGGGACTGGAGTACTGATCATGACCTGCAAGTATCATCAAGATTGGGTGAAAAAAGGTTTGCTGAGATTTCAGGAAACTCGTAGTTTTTGGAAGCTTGGCAACCCCTTTCAATGAATGTGATTCTCGTCAGTCTCTGCTTGGGGCTACTTCCATAGGACACAAACCATAGCTATAGAACTTGGAACTACCTTATTGTGCCAAGTTTCAAAGAGATAGCACAAACCATGTTTGATTTAGAGTTCCAACTACATGTATCCATATAAGAGAAAACAGAATGAAAACTAAACATGAAAACGGTTACTGCAAAGGAACGGTTTAACCTAGAAGAACGAAATTTGGTGAGCCAAGTGGGACTGGTGTACTGATCATTACCTGCCAGTATCATCAAGATTGTTCAAAAAATGTTTGCTGAGATTTCCGGAAACTCGTAGTGTTTTGGAAGCTTGGCAACCCCTTTCAATGAAAGTGATTCTCGTCAGTCTCTGCTTGGGGCTACTTCAATAGGACACAAACCATAGGGATAAAACTTGGAACTACATTATTGTGCCAAGTTTCAAAGAGCTAGCACAAACCGTGTTTGATTTAGAGTTCCAACTACATGTATCCATATAGGAGAAAAGAGTGTGAAACCTAAAATTGAAAACTGTTACTGCAAAATAACGGTTCAACCTAGAAGAACGAAATTTTGATGAGCCAAGTGGGATTGGTGTACTGATCATTACCTGCCAGTATCATCAAGATTGGGTGAAATAATATTTGCTGAGATTTCAGGAAACTCGTAGTTTTTGGAAGCTTTCAACCCCTTTCAATGAAAGTGATTCTCCTCAGTCTCTGCTTGGGGCTTCTTCAATAGGACACAAACCATAGCGATAGAACTTGGAACTACATTATTGTGCCAAGTTTCAAAGGCTAGCACAAACCGTGTTTGATTTGGAGTTTCAACTACATGTATCCATATATCAGAAAACAGAGTGAAACCTAAACATGAAAACGGTTACTGCAAAGGAACGGTTTAACCATGAAGAACGAAATTTGGTGAGCCAAGTGGGACTGGTGTAGTGATCATTACCTGCCAGTATCATCAAGATTGGGTGAAAAAATGTTTGCTGAGATTTCAGGAAACTCGTAGTTTTTTGGAAGCTTGGCAACCCCTTTCAATGAAAGTGATTCTCGTCAGTCTCTGCTTGGGGCTACTTCAATAGGACATAAACCATAGGGATAGAACTTGGAACTACATTATTGTGCCAAGTTTCAAAGAGCTAGCACAAACCGTGTTTGATTTAGAGTTCCAACTACATGTATCCATATAGGAGAAAAGAGAGTGAAACCTAAAATTGAAAACTGTTACTGCAAAGGAACGGTTTAACCTAGAAGAACGAAATTTGGTGAGCCAGGTGGGACTGGTGTACTGATCGTTACCTGTCAGTATCATCATGATTGGGTAAAAAAAAGTTTGCTGAGATTTCAGGAAACTCTTTGTTTTTGGAAGCTTGTCAACCCCTTTCAATGAATGTGATTCTCGTCAGTCTGTGCTTTGGGCTACTTCCATAGGACACAAACCATAGGGATAGAACTTGGAACTACATTATTGTGCCAAGTTTCAAAGAGCTAGCACAAACCGTGTTTGATTTAGAGTTCCAACTACATGTATCCATATAGGAGAAAAGAGAGTGAAATCTAAACATGAAAACGGTTACTGCAAAGGAACGGTTCAACCTAGAAGAATGAAATTTGGTGAGACAAATGGGATTCGTATACTGATCATTACCTGCCAGTATCATCAAGATTGGGTGAAAAAATGTTTGCTGAGATTTCAGGAAACTCGTAGTTTTTTGGAAGCTTGGCAACCCCTTTCAATGAAAGTGATTCTCCTCAGTCTCTGCTTGGGGCTTCTTCAATAGGACACAAACCATAGCGATAGAACTTGGAACTACATTATTGTGCCAAGTTTCAAATAGCTAGCACAAACCGCGTTTGATTTAGAGTTTCAACTACATGTATCCATATAGGAGAAAACAGAGTGAAACCTAAACATGAGAACGGTTACTGCAAAGGAACGGTTTAACCTAGAAGAACGAAATTTGGTGAGCCAAGTGGGATTGGTGTACTGATCATTACCTGCAAGTATCATCAAGATTGGGTGAAAAAATGTTTGCTGAGATTTCAGGAAACTCGTAGTTTTTTGAAGCTTGGCAACCCCTTTCAATGAAAGTGATTCTCGTCAGTCTCTGCTTTAGGCTACTTCCATAGGACACAAACCATAGCAATAGAACTTGCAACTACATTAGTGTGCCAAGTTTCAAATAGCTAGCACAAACCGTGTTTGATTTAGAGTTCCAACTACATGTATCCATATAGGAGAAAACAGAGTGAAACATATACATGAAAACGGTTACTGCAAAGGAACGGTTTAACCTAGAAGAAAGAAATTTGGTGAGCCAAGTGGTACTGGTGTACTGATCATTACCTGCCAGTATCATCAAGAATGGTTCAAAAAATGTTTGCTGAGATTTAAGGAAACTCGTAGTTTTTTGGAAGCTTGGCAACCCCTTTCAATGAAAGTGATTCTCGTCAGTCTCTGCTTGGGGCTACTTCAATAGGACACAAACCATAGGGATAGAACTTGGAACTACATTATTGTGCCAAGTTTCAAAGAGCTAGCACAAACCGTGTTTGATTTAGAGTTCCAACTACATGTATCCATATAGGAGAAAAGAGAGTGAAATCTAAACATGAAAACGGTTACTGCAAAGGAACGGTTCAACCTAGAAGAATGAAATTTGGTGAGACAAATGGGATTCGTATACTGATCATTACCTGCCAGTATCATCAAGATTGGTTGATAAAAGGTTTGCTGAGATTTCAGGAAACTAGTAGTTTTTTGGAAGCTTGGCAACCCGTTTAATAAAAGTGATTCTCGTCAGTCTCTGCTTGGGGCTACTTCAATAGGACACAAACCATAGCAATAGAACTTGGAACTACATTATTGTCCCAAGTTTCAAAGAGCTAGCACAAACCGTGTTTGATTTAGAGTTCCAACTACATGTATCCATATAGGAGAAAACAGAGTGAAACCTAAACATGAAAACGGTTACTGCAAAGGAACGGTTTAACCTAGAAGAACGAAATTTGGTGAGCCAAGTGGTACTGGTGTACTGATCATTACCTGCCAGTATCATCAAGATTGGTTCAAAAAATGTTTGCTGAGATTTCAGGAAACTCGTAGTTTTTTGGAAGCTTGGCAACCCCTTTCAATGAAAGTGATTCTCGTCAGTCTCTGCTTGGGGCTACTTCAATAGGACAGAAACCATAGAGATAGATCTTGGAACTATATTATTGTGCCAAGTTTCAAAGAGCTAGCACAAACCGTGTTTGATTTAGAGTTCCAAATACATGTATCCATATAGGAGAAAACAGAGTGAAACCTAAACATGAAAACGGTTACTGCAAAGGAACGGTTTAACCTAGAAGAACGAAATTTGGTGAGCCAAGTGGGACTGGTGTAGTGATCATTACCTGCTAGTATCATCAAGATTGGGTTAAAAAAATGTTTGCTGAGATTTCCGGAAACTCGTAGTTTTTTGGAAGCTTGGCAACCCCTTTCAATGAAAGTGATTCTCATCAGTCTCTGCTTGGGGCTACTTCAATAGGACACAAACCATAGCGATAGAACTTGGAACTACATTATTGTGCCAAGTTTCAAAGATCTAGCACAAACGGTGTTTGATTTAGAATTCCAACTACATGTATCCATATATGAGAAAACAGAGTGAAAACTAAACATGAAAACGGTTCCTGCATAGGAACGGTTTAACCTAGAAGAACGAAATTTGGTGAGCCAAGTGGGAATGGTGTACTGATCATTCCCTGCCAGTATCATCAAGATTGGGTGAAAAAATGTTTGCTGAGATTTCAGGAAACTCGTAGTTTTTTGGAAGCTTGGCATACCCTTTCAATGAAAGTGATTCTCCTCAGTCTCTGCTTGGGGCTACTTCAATAGGACACAAACCATAGCGATAGAACTTGGAACTACATTATTGTGCCAAGTTTCAAAGAGCTAGCACAAACCGTGTTTGATTTAGAGTTCCAACTACATGTATCCATATATCAGAAAACAGAGTGAAACCTAAACATGAAAACGGTTACTGCAAAGGAACGGTTTAACCTTGAAGAACGAAATTTGGTCAGCCAAGTGGGACTGGTGTAGTGATCATTACCTGCCAGTATCATCAAGATAGGGTGAAAAAATGTTTGCTGAGATTTCAGGAAACTCGTGGTTTTTTGAAGCTTAGCAACCCCTTTCAATGAATGTGATTCTCGTCAGTCTCTGCTTTAGGCTACTTCCATAGGACACAAACCATAGCAATAGAACTTGCAACTACATTAGTGTGCCAAGTTTCAAATAGCTAGCACAAACCGTGTTTGATTTAGAGTTCCAACTACATGTATCCATATAGGAGAAAACAGAGTGATACCTAAACATGAAAACGGTTACTGCAAAGGAACGGTTTAACCTAGAAGAACGAAATTTGGTGAGCCAAGTGGTACTGGTGTACTGATCATTACCTGCCAGTATCATCAAGATTGGTTCAAAAAATGTTTGCTGAGATTTCAGGAAACTCGTAGTTTTTTGGAAGCTTGGCAACCCCTTTCAATGAAAGTGATTCTCGTCAGTCTCTGCTTGGGGCTACTTCAATAGGACACAAACCATAGCAATAGAACTTGGAACTACATTATTGTGCCAAGTTTAAAAGATCTAGCACAAACCGTGTTTGATTTAGAGTTCCAACTACATGTATCCATATACGAGAAAACAGAGTGAAAACTAAAATTGAAAACTGTTACTGCAAAGGAACGGTTTAACCTAGAAGAACGAAATTTGGTGAGCCAAGTGGGACTGGAGTACTGATCATAACCTGCAAGTATCATCAAGATTGGGTGAAAAAGGTTTGCTGAGATTTCAGGAAACTCGTAGTTTTTGGAAGCTTGGCATCCCCTTTCAATGAATGTGATTCTCGTCAGTCTCTGCTTTGGGCTACTTCCATAGGACACAAACCATAGCTATAGAACTTGGAACTACATTATTGTCCCAAGTTTCAAAGAGATAGCACAAACCATGTTTGATTTTGAGTTCCAACTACATGTATGCATATACTAGAAATCAGAGTGAAACCTAAACATGAAAACGGTTACTGCAAAGGAACGGTTTTACCTAGAAGAACGAAATTTGGTGAGCCAAGTGGGACTGGTGTCCTGATCATTACCTGCTAGTATCATCAAGATTGGGTTAAAAAAATGTTTGCTGAGATTTCCGGAAACTCGTAGCTTTTTGGAAGCTTGCAAACCCCTTTCAATGAAAGTGATTCTCGTCAGTCTCTGCTTGGGGCTACTTCAATAGGACACAAACCATAGCGATAGAACTTGGAACTATATTATTGTGCCAAGTTTCAAAGATCTAGCACAAACCCTGTTTGATTTAGAGTTCCAACTACATGTATCCATATACGAGAAAACAGAGTGAAAACTAAACATGAAAACGGTTACTGCATAGGAACGGTTTAACCTAGAAGAACGAAATTTGGTGAGCCAAGTGGGACTGGTGTACTGATCATTCCCTGCCAGTATCATCAAGATTGGGTGAAAAAATATTTGCTGAGATTTCAGGAAACTCGTAGTTTTTTGGAAGCTTGGCATACCCTTTCAATGAAAGTGATTCTCGTCAGTCTCTGCTTGGGGCTACTTCAATAGGACACGAACCATAGGGATAGAACTTGGAACTACATTATTTTGCCAAGTTTCAAAGAGCTAGCACAAACCGTGTTTGATTTAGAGTTCCAACTACATGTATCCATATAGGAGAAAACAGAGTGAAACCTAAACATGAAAACGGTTACTGCAAAGGAATGGTTTAACCTTGAAGAACGAAATTTGGTGAGCCAAGTGGGACTGGTGTAGTGATCATTATCTGCCACTATCATCAAGATTGGGTGAAAAAATATTTGCTGAGATTTCAGGAAACTCGTAGTTTTTTGGAAGCTTGGCAACCCCTCTCAATGAATGTGATTCTCGTCAGTCTCTGCTTGGGGCTACTTCCATAGGACACAAACCATAGCGATAGAACTTGGAACTACATTATTGTGCCAAGTTTCAAAGTGCTAGCACAAACCGTGTTTGATTTAGAGTTCTAACTACATGTATCCATATAGGAGAAAACAGAGTGAAACCTAAACATGAAAACGGTTACTGCAAAGGAACGGTTTAACCTAGAAGAACCAAATTTGGTGAGCCAAGTGGGACTGGTGTACTGATCATTCCGTGCCAGTATCATCAAGATTGGGTGAAAAAATGTTTGCTGAGATTTCAGGAAACTCGTAATTTTTTAAGCTTGGCAACCCCTTTCAATGAAAGTGATTCTCTTCAGTCTCTGCTTGGGGCTACTTCAATAGGACACAAACCATAGTGATACAACTTGGAACTACATTATTGTGCCAAGTTTCAAAGAGCTAGCACAAACCGTGTTTGATTTAGAGTTCCAACTACATGTATCCATATAGGAGAAAACAGAGTGAAACCTAAACCTGAAAACGGTTACTGCAAAGGAACGGTTTAACCTAGAAGAACGAAATTTGGTATGCCAAGTGTGATTGGTGTAGTGAATATTACCTGCAAGTATCATCAAGATTGGGTGAAAAATGTTTGCTGAGATTTCCGGATCTCGTATTTTTTTTCGAAGCTTGGCAACTCCTTTCAATGAAAGTGATTCTCGTCAGTCTCTGCGTGGGGCTAATTCAATAGGACACAAACCATAGCGATAGAACTTGGAAATACATTATTGTGCCAAGTTTCAAAGAGCTAGCAGAAACCGTGTTGATTTTGAGTTCCAACTACATGTATCCATATAGGAGAAAACAGAGTGAAACCTACACATGAAAACGTTTACTGCAAAGGAAAGGTTTAACCTAGAAGAACGAAATTTGGTGAGCCAAGTGGTACTGGTGTACTGATCATTACCTGCCAGTATCATCAAGATTGGGTGAAAAAATGTTTGCTGAGATTTCCGGAAATTCGTAGTTTTTTGGAAGCTTGGCAACCCCTTTCAATGAAAGTGATTCTCGTCAGTCTCTGCTTGGGGCTACTTCAATAGGACACAAACCATAGCGATAGAACTTGGAACTACATTATTGTGCCAAGTTTCAAAGAGCTAGCACAAACCGTGTTTGATTTAGAGTTCCAACTACATGTATCCATATACGAGAAAACAGAGTGAAACCTAAACATGAAAACGGTTACTGCAAAGGAACGGTTTAACCTTGAAGAACGAAATTTGGTGAGCCAAGTGGGACTGGTGTAGTGATCATTACCTGCCAGTATCATCAAGATTGGGTGAAAAAATACTTGCTGAAATTTCCGGAAACTCGTAGTTTTTTGGAAGCTTGGCAACCCCTTTCAATGAATGTGATTCTCGTCAGTCTGGGCTACTTCCATAGGACACAAACCATAGCTATAGAAGTTGGAACTACATTATTGTGCCAAGTTTCAAAGAGCTAGCACAAACCGTGTTTGATTTAGAGTTCCAACTACATGTATCCATATACTAGAAAACAGAGTGAAACCTAAACATGAAAACGGTTACTGCAAAGGAACGGTTTAACCTTGAAGAACGAAATTTGGTGAGCCAAGTGGTACTGGTGTACTGATCATTACCTGCCAGTATCATCAAGATTGGGTGAAAAAATGTTTGCTGAGATTTCAGGAAACTCGTAGTTTTTGGAAGCTTGGCAACCCCTTTCAATGAATGTGATTCTCGTCAGTCTCTGCTTGGGGCTACTTCAATAGGACAAAAACGATAGCGATAGAACTTGGAACTACATTATTGTGCAAGTTTCAAAGAGCTAGCACAAACCGTGTTTGATTTAGAGTTCCAACTACATGTATCCATATAGGAGAAAACAGAGTTAAACCTAAACATGAAAACGGTTACTGCAAAGGAACGGTTTAACCTTGAAGAACGAAATTTGGTGAGCCAAGTGGTACTGGTGTACTGATCATTACCTGCCAGTATCATCAAGATTGGGTGAAAAAATGTTTGCTGAGATTTCAGGAAACTCGTAGTTTTTTGGAAGCTTGGCTACCCCTTTCAATGAATGTGATTCTGGTCAGTCTCTGCGTTTGGCTAATTCAATAGGACACAAACCATAGCGATAGAACTTGGAAATAAATTATTGTGATAAGTTTCATAGAGCTAGCACAAACCATGTTTGATTTAGAGTTCCAAATACATGTATTCATATAGGAGAAAACAGAGTGAAACCTAAACATGAAAACGGTTACTGCAAAGGAACGGTTTAACCTAGAAGAACGAAATTTGGTGAGCCAAGTGGTACTGGTGTACTGATCATTCCCTGCCAGTATCATCAAGATTGGGTGAAAAAATATTTGCTGAGATTTCAGGAAACTCGTAGTTTTTTGGAAGCTTGGCATACCCTTTCAATGAAAGTGATTCTCGTCAGTCTCTGCTTGGGGCTACTTCAATAGGACACGAACCATAGGGATAGAACTTGGAACTACATTATTGTGCCAAGTTTCAAAGAGCTAGCACAAACCGTGTTTGATTTAGAGTTCCAACTACATGTATCCATATAGGAGAAAACAGAGTGAAACCTAAACATGAAAACGGTTACTGCAAAGGAATGGTTTAACCTTGAAGAACGAAATTTGGTGAGCCAAGTGGGACTGGTGTAGTGATCATTATCTGCCACTATCATCAAGATTGGGTGAAAAAATATTTGCTGAGATTTCAGGAAACTCGTAGTTTTTTGGAAGCTTGGCAACCCCTCTCAATGAATGTGATTCTCGTCAGTCTCTGCTTGGGGCTACTTCCATAGGACACAAACCATAGCGATAGAACTTGGAACTACATTATTGTGCCAAGTTTCAAAGTGCTAGCACAAACCGTGTTTGATTTAGAGTTCTAACTACATGTATCCATATAGGAGAAAACAGAGTGAAACCTAAACATGAAAACGGTTACTGCAAAGGAACGGTTTAACCTAGAAGAAAGAAATTTGGTGAGCCAAGTGGTACTGGTGTACTGATCATTACCTGCCAGTATCATCAAGAATGGTTCAAAAAATGTTTGCTGAGATTTAAGGAAACTCGTAGTTTTTTGGAAGCTTGGCAACCCCTTTCAATGAAAGTGATTCTCGTCAGTCTCTGCTTGGGGCTACTTCAATAGGACACAAACCATAGGGATAGAACTTGGAACTACATTATTGTGCCAAGTTTCAAAGAGCTAGCACAAACCGTGTTTGATTTAGAGTTCCAACTACATGTATCCATATAGGAGAAAAGAGAGTGAAATCTAAACATGAAAACGGTTACTGCAAAGGAACGGTTCAACCTAGAAGAATGAAATTTGGTGAGACAAATGGGATTCGTATACTGATCATTACCTGCCAGTATCATCAAGATTGGTTGATAAAAGGTTTGCTGAGATTTCAGGAAACTAGTAGTTTTTTGGAAGCTTGGCAACCCGTTTAATAAAAGTGATTCTCGTCAGTCTCTGCTTGGGGCTACTTCAATAGGACAGAAACCATAGAGATAGATCTTGGAACTATATTATTGTGCCACGTTTCAAAGAGCTAGCACAAACCGTGTTTGATTTAGAGTTCCAACTACATGTATCCATATAGGAGAAAACAGAGTGAAACCTAAACATGAAAACGGTTACTGCAAAGGAACGGTTTAACCTAGAAGAACGAAATTTGGTGAGCCAAGTGGTACTGGTGTACTGATCATTACCTGCCAGTATCATCAAGATTGGTTCAAAAAATGTTTGCTGAGATTTCAGGAAACTCGTAGTTTTTTGGAAGCTTGGCAACCCCTTTCAATGAAAGTGATTCTCGTCAGTCTCTGCTTGGGGCTACTTCAATAGGACAGAAACCATAGAGATAGATCTTGGAACTATATTATTGTGCCAAGTTTCAAAGAGCTAGCACAAACCGTGTTTGATTTAGAGTTCCAAATACATGTATCCATATAGGAGAAAACAGAGTGAAACCTAAACATGAAAACGGTTACTGCAAAGGAACGGTTTAACCTAGAAGAACGAAATTTGGTGAGCCAAGTGGGACTGGTGTAGTGATCATTACCTGCTAGTATCATCAAGATTGGGTTAAAAAAATGTTTGCTGAGATTTCCGGAAACTCGTAGTTTTTTGGAAGCTTGGCAACCCCTTTCAATGAAAGTGATTCTCATCAGTCTCTGCTTGGGGCTACTTCAATAGGACACAAACCATAGCGATAGAACTTGGAACTACATTATTGTGCCAAGTTTCAAAGATCTAGCACAAACGGTGTTTGATTTAGAATTCCAACTACATGTATCCATATATGAGAAAACAGAGTGAAAACTAAACATTAAAACGGTTCCTGCATAGGAACGGTTTAACCTAGAAGAACGAAATTTGGTGAGCCAAGTGGGACTGGTGTACTGATCATTCCCTGCCAGTATCATCAAGATTGGGTGAAAAAATGTTTGCTGAGATTTCAGGAAACTCGTAGTTTTTTGGAAGCTTTTCAACCCCTTTCAATGAAAGTGATTCTCCTCAGTCTCTGCTTGGGGCTACTTCAATAGGACACAAACTATAGCGATAGAACTTGGAACTACATTATTGTGCCAAGTTTCAAAGAGCTAGCACAAACCGTGTTTGATTTAGAGTTCCAACTACATGTATCCATATATCAGAAAACAGAGTGAAACCTAAACATGAAAACGGTTACTGCAAAGGAACGGTTTAACCTTGAAGAACGAAATTTGGTCAGCCAAGTGGGACTGGTGTAGTGATCATTACCTGCCAGTATCATCAAGATAGGGTGAAAAAATGTTTGCTGAGATTTCAGGAAACTCGTGGTTTTTTGAAGCTTAGCAACCCCTTTCAATGAATGTGATTCTCGTCAGTCTCTGCTTTAGGCTACTTCCATAGGACACAAACCATAGCAATAGAACTTGCAACTACATTAGTGTGCCAAGTTTCAAATAGCTAGCACAAACCGTGTTTGATTTAGAGTTCCAACTACATGTATCCATATAGGAGAAAACAGAGTGATACCTAAACATGAAAACGGTTACTGCAAAGGAACGGTTTAACCTAGAAGAACGAAATTTGGTGAGCCAAGTGGTACTGGTGTACTGATCATTACCTGCCAGTATCATCAAGATTGGTTCAAAAAATGTTTGCTGAGATTTCAGGAAACTCGTAGTTTTTTGGAAGCTTGGCAACCCCTTTCAATGAAAGTGATTCTCGTCAGTCTCTGCTTGGGGCTACTTCAATAGGACACAAACCATAGCAATAGAACTTGGAACTACATTATTGTGCCAAGTTTAAAAGATCTAGCACAAACCGTGTTTGATTTAGAGTTCCAACTACATGTATCCATATACGAGAAAACAGAGTGAAAACTAAAATTGAAAACTGTTACTGCAAAGGAACGGTTTAACCTAGAAGAACGAAATTTGGTGAGCCAAGTGGGACTGGAGTACTGATCATAACCTGCAAGTATCATCAAGATTGGGTGAAAAAGGTTTGCTGAGATTTCAGGAAACTCGTAGTTTTTGGAAGCTTGGCAACCCCTTTCAATGAATGTGATTCTCGTCAGTCTCTGCTTTGGGCTACTTCCATAGGACACAAACCATAGCTATAGAACTTGGAACTACATTATTGTGCCAAGTTTCAAAGAGATAGCACAAACCATGTTTGATTTTGAGTTCCAACTACATGTATGCATATACTAGAAATCAGAGTGAAACCTAAACATGAAAACGGTTACTGCAAAGGAACGGTTTTACCTAGAAGAACGAAATTTGGTGAGCCAAGTGGGACTGGTGTACTGATCATTACCTGCTAGTATCATCAAGATTGGGTTAAAAAAATGTTTGCTGAGATTTCCGGAAACTCGTAGCTTTTTGGAAGCTTGCAAACCCCTTTCAATGAAAGTGATTCTCGTCAGTCTCTGCTTGGGGCTACTTCAATAGGACACAAACCATAGCGATAGAACTTGGAACTATATTATTGTGCCAAGTTTCAAAGATCTAGCACAAACCCTGTTTGATTTAGAGTTCCAACTACATGTATCCATATACGAGAAAACAGAGTGAAAACTAAACATGAAAACGGTTACTGCATAGGAACGGTTTAACCTAGAAGAACGAAATTTGGTGAGCCAAGTGGGACTGGTGTACTGATCATTCCCTGCCAGTATCATCAAGATTGGGTGAAAAAATATTTGCTGAGATTTCAGGAAACTCGTAGTTTTTTGGAAGCTTGGCATACCCTTTCAATGAAAGTGATTCTCGTCAGTCTCTGCTTGGGGCTACTTCAATAGGACACGAACCATAGGGATAGAACTTGGAACTACATTATTGTGCCAAGTTTCAAAGAGCTAGCACAAACCGTGTTTGATTTAGAGTTCCAACTACATGTATCCATATAGGAGAAAACAGAGTGAAACCTAAACATGAAAACGGTTACTGCAAAGGAATGGTTTAACCTTGAAGAACGAAATTTGGTGAGCCAAGTGGGACTGGTGTAGTGATCATTATCTGCCACTATCATCAAGATTGGGTGAAAAAATATTTGCTGAGATTTCAGGAAACTCGTAGTTTTTTGGAAGCTTGGCAACCCCTCTCAATGAATGTGATTCTCGTCAGTCTCTGCTTGGGGCTACTTCCATAGGACACAAACCATAGCGATAGAACTTGGAACTACATTATTGTGCCAAGTTTCAAAGTGCTAGCACAAACCGTGTTTGATTTAGAGTTCTAAGTACATGTATCCATATAGGAGAAAACAGAGTGAAACCTAAACATGAAAACGGTTACTGCAAAGGAACGGTTTAACCTAGAAGAACCAAATTTGGTGAGCCAAGTGGGACTGGTGTACTGATCATTCCGTGCCAGTATCATCAAGATTGGGTGAAAAAATGTTTGCTGAGATTTCAGGAAACTCGTAATTTTTTAAGCTTGGCAACCCCTTTCAATGAAAGTGATTCTCTTCAGTCTCTGCTTGGGGCTACTTCAATAGGACACAAACCATAGTGATACAACTTGGAACTACATTATTGTGCCAAGTTTCAAAGAGCTAGCACAAACCGTTTTTGATTTAGAGTTCCAACTACATGTATCCATATAGGAGAAAACAGAGTGAAACCTAAACCTGAAAACGGTTACTGCAAAGGAACGGTTTAACCTAGAAGAACGAAATTTGGTATGCCAAGTGTGATTGGTGTAGTGAATATTACCTGCAAGTATCATCAAGATTGGGTGAAAAATGTTTGCTGAGATTTCCGGATCTCGTATTTTTTTTCGAAGCTTGGCAACTCCTTTCAATGAAAGTGATTCTCGTCAGTCTCTGCGTGGGGCTAATTCAATAGGACACAAACCATAGCGATAGAACTTGGAAATACATTATTGTGCCAAGTTTCAAAGAGCTAGCAGAAACCGTGTTGATTTTGAGTTCCAACTACATGTATCCATATAGGAGAAAACAGAGTGAAACCTACACATGAAAACGTTTACTGCAAAGGAAAGGTTTAACCTAGAAGAACGAAATTTGGTGAGCCAAGTGGTACTGGTGTACTGATCATTACCTGCCAGTATCATCAAGATTGGGTGAAAAAATGTTTGCTGAGATTTCCGGAAACTCGTAGTTTTTTGGAAGCTTGGCAACCCCTTTCAATGAAAGTGATTCTCGTCAGTCTCTGCTTGGGGCTACTTCAATAGGACACAAACCATAGCGATAGAACTTGGAACTACATTATTGTGCCAAGTTTCAAAGAGCTAGCACAAACCGTGTTTGATTTAGAGTTCCAACTACATGTATCCATATACTAGAAAACAGAGTGAAACCTAAACATGAAAACGGTTACTGCAAAGGAATGGTTTAACCTTGAAGAACGAAATTTGGTGAGCCAAGTGGTACTGGTGTACTGATCATTACCTGCCAGTATCATCAAGATTGGGTGAAAAAATGTTTGCTGAGATTTCAGGAAACTCGTAGTTTTTGGAAGCTTGGCAACCCCTTTCAATGAATGTGATTCTCGTCAGTCTCTGCTTGGGGCTACTTCAATAGGACAAAAACGATAGCGATAGAACTTGGAACTACATTATTGTGCCAAGTTTCAAAGAGCTAGCACAAACCGTGTTTGATTTAGAGTTCCAACTACATGTATCCATATAGGAGAAAACAGAGTTAAACCTAAACATGAAAACGGTTACTGCAAAGGAACGGTTTAACCTTGAAGAACGAAATTTGGTGAGCCAAGTGGTACTGGTGTACTGATCATTACCTGCCAGTATCATCAAGATTGGGTGAAAAAATGTTTGCTGAGATTTCAGGAAACTCGTAGTTTTTTGGAAGCTTGGCTACCCCTTTCAATGAATGAGATTCTGGTCAGTCTCTGCGTTTGGCTAATTCAATAGGACAGAAACCATAGCGATAGAACTTGGAAATAAATTATTGTGATAAGTTTCATAGAGCTAGCACAAACCATGTTTGATTTAGAGTTCCAAATACATGTATTCATATAGGAGAAAACAGAGTGAAACCTAAACATGAAAACGGTTACTGCAAAGGAACGGTTTAACCTAGAAGAACGAAATTTGGTGAGCCAAGTGGTACTGGTGTACTGATCATTCCCTGCCAGTATCATCAAGATTGGGTGAAAAAATATTTGCTGAGATTTCAGGAAACTCGTAGTTTTTTGGAAGCTTGGCATACCCTTTCAATGAAAGTGATTCTCGTCAGTCTCTGCTTGGGGCTACTTCAATAGGACACGAACCATAGGGATAGAACTTGGAACTACATTATTGTGCCAAGTTTCAAAGAGCTAGCACAAACCGTGTTTGATTTAGAGTTCCAACTACATGTATCCATATAGGAGAAAACAGAGTGAAACCTAAACATGAAAACGGTTACTGCAAAGGAATGGTTTAACCTTGAAGAACGAAATTTGGTGAGCCAAGTGGGACTGGTGTAGTGATCATTATCTGCCACTATCATCAAGATTGGGTGAAAAAATATTTGCTGAGATTTCAGGAAACTCGTAGTTTTTTGGAAGCTTGGCAACCCCTCTCAATGAATGTGATTCTCGTCAGTCTCTGCTTGGGGCTACTTCCATAGGACACAAACCATAGCGATAGAACTTGGAACTACATTATTGTGCCAAGTTTCAAAGTGCTAGCACAAACCGTGTTTGATTTAGAGTTCCAACTACATGTATCCATATAGGAGAAAACAGAGTGAAACCTAAACCTGAAAACGGTTACTGCAAAGGAACGGTTTAACCTAGAAGAACGAAATTTGGTATGCCAAGTGTGATTGGTGTAGTGAATATTACCTGCAAGTATCATCAAGATTGGGTGAAAAATGTTTGCTGAGATTTCCGGATCTCGTATTTTTTTTCGAAGCTTAGCAACTCCTTTCAATGAAAGTGATTCTCGTCAGTCTCTGCGTGGGGCTAATTCAATAGGACACAAACCATAGCGATAGAACTTGGAAATACATTATTGTGCCAAGTTTCAAAGAGCTAGCAGAAACCGTGTTGATTTTGAGTTCCAACTACATGTATCCATATAGGAGAAAACAGAGTGAAACCTACACATGAAAACGTTTACTGCAAAGGAAAGGTTTAACCTAGAAGAACGAAATTTGGTGAGCCAAGTGGTACTGGTGTACTGATCATTACCTGCCAGTATCATCAAGATTGGGTGAAAAAATGTTTGCTGAGATTTCCGGAAACTCGTAGTTTTTTGGAAGCTTGGCAACCCCTTTCAATGAATGTGATTCTCGTCAGTCTCTGCTTGGGGCTACTTCAATAGGACACAAACCATAGCGATAGAACTTGGAACTACATTATTGTGCCAAGTTTCAAAGAGCTAGCACAAACCGTGTTTGATTTAGAGTTCCAACTACATGTATCCATATACGAGAAAACAGAGTGAAACCTAAACATGAAAACGGTTACTGCAAAGGAACGGTTTAACCTTGAAGAACGAAATTTGGTGAGCCAAGTGGGACTGGTGTAGTGATCATTACCTGCCAGTATCATCAAGATTGGGTGAAAAAATACTTGCTGAAATTTCCGGAAACTCGTAGTTTTTTGGAAGCTTGGCAACCCCTTTCAATGAATGTGATTCTCGTCAGTCTCTGCTTGGGGCTACTTCCATAGGACACAAACCATAGCTATAGAAGTTGGAACTACATTATTGTGCCAAGTTTCAAAGAGCTAGCACAAACCGTGTTTGATTTAGAGTTCCAACTACATGTATCCATATACTAGAAAACAGAGTGAAACCTAAACATGAAAATGGTTACTGCAAAGGAACGGTATAACCTTGAAGAACGAAATTTGGTGAGCCAAGTGGTACTGGTGTACTGATCATTACCTGCCAGTATCATCAAGATTGGGTGAAAAAATGTTTGCTGAGATTTCAGGAAACTCGTAGTTTTTGGAAGCTTGGCAACCCCTTTCAATGAATGTGATTCTCGTCAGTCTCTGCTTGGGGCTACTTCAATAGGACAAAAACGATAGCGATAGAACTTGGAACTACATTATTGTGCCAAGTTTCAAAGAGCTAGCACAAACCGTGTTTGATTTAGAGTTCCAACTACATGTATCCATATAGGAGAAAACAGAGTTAAACCTAAACATGAAAACGGTTACTGCAAAGGAACGGTTTAACCTTGAAGAACGAAATTTGGTGAGCCAAGTGGTACTGGTGTACTGATCATTACCTGCCAGTATCATCAAGATTGGGTGAAAAAATGTTTGCTGAGATTTCAGGAAACTCGTAGTTTTTTGGAAGCTTGGCTACCCCTTTCAATGAATGTGATTCTGGTCAGTCTCTGCGTTTGGCTAATTCAATAGGACACAAACCATAGCGATAGAACTTGGAAATAAATTATTGTGATAAGTTTCATAGAGCTAGCACAAACCATGTTTGATTTAGAGTTCCAAATACATGTATTCATATAGGAGAAAACAGAGTGAAACCTAAACATGAAAACGGTTACTGCAAAGGAACGGTTTAACCTAGAAGAACGAAATTTGGTGAGCCAAGTGGTACTGGTGTACTGATCATTCCCTGCCAGTATCATCAAGATTGGGTGAAAAAATATTTGCTGAGATTTCAGGAAACTCGTAGTTTTTTGGAAGCTTGGCATACCCTTTCAATGAAAGTGATTCTCGTCAGTCTCTGCTTGGGGCTACTTCAATAGGACACGAACCATAGGGATAGAACTTGGAACTACATTATTGTGCCAAGTTTCAAAGAGCTAGCACAAACCGTGTTTGATTTAGAGTTCCAACTACATGTATCCATATAGGAGAAAACAGAGTGAAACCTAAACATGAAAACGGTTACTGCAAAGGAATGGTTTAACCTTGAAGAACGAAATTTGGTGAGCCAAGTGGGACTGGTGTAGTGATCATTATCTGCCACTATCATCAAGATTGGGTGAAAAAATATTTGCTGAGATTTCAGGAAACTCGTAGTTTTTTGGAAGCTTGGCAACCCCTCTCAATGAATGTGATTCTCGTCAGTCTCTGCTTGGGGCTACTTCCATAGGACACAAACCATTGCGATAGAACTTGGAACTACATTATTGTGCCAAGTTTCAAAGTGCTAGCAAAAACCGTGTTTGATTTAGAGTTCTAACTACATGTATCCATATAGGAGAAAACAGAGTGAAACCTAAACATGAAAACGGTTACTGCAAAGGAACGGTTTAACCTAGAAGAACCAAATTTGGTGAGCCAAGTGGGACTGGTGCACTGATCATTCCGTGCCAGTATCATCAAGATTGGGTGAAAAAATGTTTGCTGAGATTTCAGGAAACTCGTAATTTTTTAAGCTTGGCAACCCCTTTCAATGAAAGTGATTCTCTTCAGTCTCTGCTTGGGGCTACTTCAATAGGACACAAACCATAGTGATACAACTTGGAACTACATTATTGTGCCAAGTTTCAAAGAGCTAGCACAAACCGTGTTTGATTTAGAGTTCCAACTACATGTATCCATATAGGAGAAAACAGAGTGAAACCTAAACCTGAAAACGGTTACTGCAAAGGAACGGTTTAACCTAGAAGAACGAAATTTGGTATGCCAAGTGTGATTGGTGTAGTGAATATTACCTGCAAGTATCATCAAGATTGGGTGAAAAATGTTTGCTGAGATTTCCGGATCTCGTATTTTTTTTCGAAGCTTGGCAACTCCTTTCAATGAAAGTGATTCTCGTCAGTCTCTGCGTGGGGCTAATTCAATAGGACACAAACCATAGCGATAGAACTTGGAAATACATTATTGTGCCAAGTTTCAAAGAGCTAGCAGAAACCGTGTTGATTTTGAGTTCCAACTACATGTATCCATATAGGAGAAAACAGAGTGAAACCTACACATGAAAACGTTTACTGCAAAGGAAAGGTTTAACCTAGAAGAACGAAATTTGGTGAGCCAAGTGGTACTGGTGTACTGATCATTACCTGCCAGTATCATCAAGATTGGGTGAAAAAATGTTTGCTGAGATTTCCGGAAACTCGTAGTTTTTTGGAAGCTTGGCAACCCCTTTCAATGAAAGTGATTCTCGTCAGTCTCTGCTTGGGGCTACTTCAATAGGACACAAACCATAGCGATAGAACTTGGAACTACATTATTGTGCCAAGTTTCAAAGAGCTAGCACAAACCGTGTTTGATTTAGAGTTCCAACTACATGTATCCATATACGAGAAAACAGAGTGAAACCTAAACATGAAAACGGTTACTGCAAAGGAACGGTTTAACCTTGAAGAACGAAATTTGGTGAGCCAAGTGGGACTGGTGTAGTGATCATTACCTGCCAGTATCATCAAGATTGGGTGAAAAAATACTTGCTGAAATTTCCGGAAACTCGTAGTTTTTTGGAAGCTTGGCAACCCCTTTCAATGAATGTGATTCTCGTCAGTCTCTGCTTGGGGCTACTTCCATAGGACACAAACCATAGCTATAGAAGTTGGAACTACATTATTGTGCCAAGTTTCAAAGAGCTAGCACAAACCGTGTTTGATTTAGAGTTCCAACTACATGTATCCATATACTAGAAAACAGAGTGAAACCTAAACATGAAAACGGTTACTGCAAAGGAACGGTTTAACCTTGAAGAACGAAATTTGGTGAGCCAAGTGGTACTGGTGTACTGATCATTACCTGCCAGTATCATCAAGATTGGGTGAAAAAATGTTTGCTGAGATTTCAGGAAACTCGTAGTTTTTGGAAGCTTGGCAACCCCTTTCAATGAATGTGATTCTCGTCAGTCTCTGCTTGGGGCTACTTCAATAGGACAAAAACGATAGCGATAGAACTTGGAACTACATTATTGTGCCAAGTTTCAAAGAGCTAGCACAAACCGTGTTTGATTTAGAGTTCCAACTACATGTATCCATATAGGAGAAAACAGAGTTAAACCTAAACATGAAAACGGTTACTGCAAAGGAACGGTTTAACCTTGAAGAACGAAATTTGGTGAGCCAAGTGGTACTGGTGTACTGATCATTACCTGCCAGTATCATCAAGATTGGGTGAAAAAATGTTTGCTGAGATTTCAGGAAACTCGTAGTTTTTTGGAAGCTTGGCTACCCCTTTCAATGAATGTGATTCTGGTCAGTCTCTGCGTTTGGCTAATTCAATAGGACACAAACCATAGCGATAGAACTTGGAAATAAATTATTGTGATAAGTTTCATAGAGCTAGCACAAACCATGTTTGATTTAGAGTTCCAAATACATGTATTCATATAGGAGAAAACAGAGTGAAACCTAAACATGAAAACGGTTACTGCAAAGGAACGGTTTAACCTAGAAGAACGAAATTTGGTGAGCCAAGTGGTACTGGTGTACTGATCATTCCCTGCCAGTATCATCAAGATTGGGTGAAAAAATATTTGCTGAGATTTCAGGAAACTTGTAGTTTTTTGGAAGCTTGGCATACCCTTTCAATGAAAGTGATTCTCGTCAGTCTCTGCTTGGGGCTACTTCAATAGGACACGAACCATAGGGATAGAACTTGGAACTACATTATTGTGCCAAGTTTCAAAGAGCTAGCACAAACCGTGTTTGATTTAGAGTTCCAACTACATGTATCCATATAGGAGAAAACAGAGTGAAACCTAAACATGAAAACGGTTACTGCAAAGGAATGGTTTAACCTTGAAGAACGAAATTTGGTGAGCCAAGTGGGACTGGTGTAGTGATCATTATCTGCCACTATCATCAAGATTGGGTGAAAAAATATTTGCTGAGATTTCAGGAAACTCGTAGTTTTTTGGAAGCTTGGCAACCCCTCTCAATGAATGTGATTCTCGTCAGTCTCTGCTTGGGGCTACTTCCATAGGACACAAACCATAGCGATAGAACTTGGAACTACATTATTGTGCCAAGTTTCAAAGTGCTAGCACAAACCGTGTTTGATTTAGAGTTCTAACTACATGTATCCATATAGGAGAAAACAGAGTGAAACCTAAACATGAAAACGGTTACTGCAAAGGAACGGTTTAACCTAGAAGAACCAAATTTGGTGAGCCAAGTGGGACTGGTGTACTGATCATTCCGTGCCAGTATCATCAAGATTGGGTGAAAAAATGTTTGCTGAGATTTCAGGAAACTCGTAATTTTTTAAGCTTGGCAACCCCTTTCAATGAAAGTGATTCTCTTCAGTCTCTGCTTGGGGCTACTTCAATAGGACACAAACCATAGTGATACAACTTGGAACTACATTATTGTGCCAAGTTTCAAAGAGCTAGCACAAACCGTGTTTGATTTAGAGTTCCAACTACATGTATCCATATAGGAGAAAACAGAGTGAAACCTAAACCTGAAAACGGTTACTGCAAAGGAACGGTTTAACCTAGAAGAACGAAATTTGGTATGCCAAGTGTGATTGGTGTAGTGAATATTACCTGCAAGTATCATCAAGATTGGGTGAAAAATGTTTGCTGAGATTTCCGGATCTCGTATTTTTTTTCGAAGCTTGGCAACTCCTTTCAATGAAAGTGATTCTCGTCAGTCTCTGCGTGGGGCTAATTCAATAGGACACAAACCATAGCGATAGAACTTGGAAATACATTACTGTGCCAAGTTTCAAAGAGCTAGCAGAAACCGTGTTGATTTTGAGTTCCAACTACATGTATCCATATAGGAGAAAACAGAGTGAAACCTACACATGAAAACGTTTACTGCAAAGGAAAGGTTTAACCTAGAAGAACGAAATTTGGTGAGCCAAGTGGTACTGGTGTACTGATCATTACCTGCCAGTATCATCAAGATTGGGTGAAAAAATGTTTGCTGAGATTTCCGGAAACTCGTAGTTTTTTGGAAGCTTGGCAACCCCTTTCAATGAAAGTGATTCTCGTCAGTCTCTGCTTGGGGCTACTTCAATAGGACACAAACCATAGCGATAGAACTTGGAACTACATTATTGTGCCAAGTTTCAAAGAGCTAGCACAAACCGTGTTTGATTTAGAGTTCCAACTACATGTATCCATATACGAGAAAACAGAGTGAAACCTAAACATGAAAACGGTTACTGCAAAGGAACGGTTTAACCTTGAAGAACGAAATTTGGTGAGCCAAGTGGGACTGGTGTAGTGATCATTACCTGCCAGTATCATCAAGATTGGGTGAAAAAATACTTGCTGAAATTTCCGGAAACTCGTAGTTTTTTGGAAGCTTGGCAACCCCTTTCAATGAATGTGATTCTCGTCAGTCTCTGCTTGGGGCTACTTCCATAGGACACAAACCATAGCTATAGAAGTTGGAACTACATTATTGTGCCAAGTTTCAAAGAGCTAGCACAAACCGTGTTTGATTTAGAGTTCCAACTACATGTATCCATATACTAGAAAACAGAGTGAAACCTAAACATGAAAACGGTTACTGCAAAGGAACGGTTTAACCTTGAAGAACGAAATTTGGTGAGCCAAGTGGTACTGGTGTACTGATCATTACCTGCCAGTATCATCAAGATTGGGTGAAAAAATGTTTGCTGAGATTTCAGGAAACTCGTAGTTTTTGGAAGCTTGGCAACCCCTTTCAATGAATGTGATTCTCGTCAGTCTCTGCTTGGGGCTACTTCAATAGGACAAAAACGATAGCGATAGAACTTGGAACTACATTATTGTGCCAAGTTTCAAAGAGCTACCACAAACCGTGTTTGATTTAGAGTTCCAACTACATGTATCCATATAGGAGAAAACAGAGTTAAACCTAAACATGAAAACCGGTTCCTTAAAGGAACGGTTTAACCTTGAAGAACGAAATTTGGTGAGCCAAGTGGTACTGGTGTACTGATCATTACCTGCCAGTATCATCAAGATTGGGTGAAAAAATGTTTGCTGAGATTTCAGGAAACTCGTAGTTTTTGGAAGCTTGGCAACCCCTTTCAATGAATGTGATTCTCGTCAGTCTCTGCTTGGGGCTACTTCAATAGGACAAAAACGATAGCGATAGAACTTGGAACTACATTATTGTGCCAAGTTTCAAAGAGCTACCACAAACCGTGTTTGATTTAGAGTTCCAACTACATGTATCCATATAGGAGAAAACAGAGTTAAAACCTAAACATGAAAACGGTTACTGCAAAGGAACGGTTTAACCTTGAAGAACGAAATTTGGTGAGCCAAGTGGTACTGGTGTACTGATCATTACCTGCCAGTATCATCAAGATTGGGTGAAAAAATGTTTGCTGAGATTTCAGGAAACTCGTAGTTTTTTGGAAGCTTGGCTACCCCTTTCAATGAATGTGATTCTGGTCAGTCTCTGCGTTTGGCTAATTCAATAGGACACAAACCATAGCGATAGAACTTGGAAATAAATTATTGTGATAAGTTTCATAGAGCTAGCACAAACCATGTTTGATTTAGAGTTCCAAATACATGTATTCATATAGGAGAAAACAGAGTGAAACCTAAACATGAAAACGGTTACTGCAAAGGAACGGTTTAACCTAGAAGAACGAAATTTGGTGAGCCAAGTGGTACTGGTGTACTGATCATTCCCTGCCAGTATCATCAAGATTGGGTGAAAAAATATTTGCTGAGATTTCAGGAAACTCGTAGTTTTTTGGAAGCTTGGCATACCCTTTCAATGAAAGTGATTCTCGTCAGTCTCTGCTTGGGGCTACTTCAATAGGACACGAACCATAGGGATAGAACTTGGAACTACATTATTGTGCCAAGTTTCAAAGAGCTAGCACAAACCGTGTTTGATTTAGAGTTCCAACTACATGTATCCATATAGGAGAAAACAGAGTGAAACCTAAACATGAAAACGGTTACTGCAAAGGAATGGTTTAACCTTGAAGAACGAAATTTGGTGAGCCAAGTGGGACTGGTGTAGTGATCATTATCTGCCACTATCATCAAGATTGGGTGAAAAAATATTTGCTGAGATTTCAGGAAACTCGTAGTTTTTTGGAAGCTTGGCAACCCCTCTCAATGAATGTGATTCTCGTCAGTCTCTGCTTGGGGCTACTTCCATAGGACACAAACCATAGCGATAGAACTTGGAACTACATTATTGTGCCAAGTTTCAAAGTGCTAGCACAAACCGTGTTTGATTTAGAGTTCTAACTACATGTATCCATATAGGAGAAAACAGAATGAAACCTAAACATGAAAACGGTTACTGCAAAGGAACGGTTTAACCTAGAAGAACCAAATTTGGTGAGCCAAGTGGGACTGGTGTACTGATCATTCCGTGCCAGTATCATCAAGATTGGGTGAAAAAAATGTTTGCTGAGATTTCAGGAAACTCGTAATTTTTTAAGCTTGGCAACCCCTTTCAATGAAAGTGATTCTCTTCAGTCTCTGCTTGGGGCTACTTCAATAGGACACAAACCATAGTGATACAACTTGGAACTACATTATTGTGCCAAGTTTCAAAGAGCTAGCACAAACCGTGTTTGATTTAGAGTTCCAACTACATGTATCCATATAGGAGAAAACAGAGTGAAACCTAAACCTGAAAACGGTTACTGCAAAGGAACGGTTTAACCTAGAAGAACGAAATTTGGTATGCCAAGTGGGATTGGTGTAGTGAATATTACCTGCAAGTATCATCAAGATTGGGTGAAAAATGTTTGCTGAGATTTCCGGATCTCGTATTTTTTTTCGAAGCTTGGCAACTCCTTTCAATGAAAGTGATTCTCGTCAGTCTCTGCGTGGGGCTAATTCAATAGGACACAAACCATAGCGATAGAACTTGGAAATACATTATTGTGCCAAGTTTCAAAGAGCTAGCAGAAACCGTGTTGATTTTGAGTTCCAACTACATGTATCCTTATAGGAGAAAACAGAGTGAAACCTACACATGAAAACGTTTACTGCAAAGGAAAGGTTTAACCTAGAAGAACGAAATTTGGTGAGCCAAGTGGTACTGGTGTACTGATCATTACCTGCCAGTATCATCAAGATTGGGTGAAAAAATGTTTGCTGAGATTTCCGGAAACTCGTAGTTTTTTGGAAGCTTGGCAACCCCTTTCAATGAAAGTGATTCTCGTCAGTCTCTGCTTGGGGCTACTTCAATAGGACACAAACCATAGCGATAGAACTTGGAAACTAC